>NC_048571.1:17780840-17845840 GCF_013265735.2 Oncorhynchus mykiss
AGGGAGAGAAGGATAGAGGAAGAGAAGGATAGAGGGAGTGGAGGGAGAGAAGGATAGAGGGAGGGGAGGGAGAGAATGATAGAGGGAGGGGAGGGAGAGAAGGATAGAGGGAGGGGAGGGAGAGAATGATAGAGGGAGGGGAGGGAGAGAAGGATAGAGGAAGAGAAGGATAGAGGGAGGGGAGGAAGAGAAGGATAGAGGGAGTGGAGGGAGAGAAGGATAGAGGGAGGGAGAGAGGGATAGAGGGAGGGGAGGGAGAGAAGGATAGAGGGAGGGGAGGGAGAGAAGGATAGAGGGAGGGGAGGAAGAGAAGGATAGAGGGAGAGAAGGATAGAGGGAGTGGAGGGAGAGAAGGATAGAGGGAGGGGAGGAAGAGAAGGATAGAGGGAGGGGAGGGAGAGAAGGATAGAGGGAGGGGAGGGAGAGAAGGATAGAGGGAGGGGAGGGAGAGAAGGATAGAGGGAGGGGAGGAAGAGAAGGATAGAGGGAGGGGAGGGAGAGAAGGATAGAGGGAGGGGAGGGAGAGAAGGATAGAGGGAGGGGAGGGAGAGAATGATAGAGGGAGGGGATGGAGAGAAGGATAGAGGGAGTGGAGGGAGAGAAGGATAGAGGGAGAGAAGGATAGAGGGAGGGGAGGAAGAGAAGGATAGAGGGAGGGGAGGGAGAGAAGGATAGAGGGAGGGGAGGAAGAGAAGGATAGAGGGAGTGGAGGGAGAGAATGATAGAGGGAGGGGAGGAAGAGAAGGATAGAGGGAGGGGAGGGAGAGAAGGATAGAGGGAGGGGAGGGAGAGAAGGATAGAGGGAGGGGAGGGAGAGAAGGATAGAGGGAGGGGAGGAAGAGAAGGATAGAGGGAGAGAAGGATAGAGGGAGTGGAGGGAGAGAATGATAGAGGGAGGGGAGGAAGAGAAGGATAGAGGGAGGGGAGGGAGAGAAGGATAGAGGGAGGGGAGGGAGAGAAGGATAGAGGGAGGGGAGGGAGAGAAGGATAGAGGGAGGGGAGGGAGAGAAGGATAGAGGGAGGGGAGGGAGAGAAGGATAGAGGGAGGGGAGGGAGAGAAGGATAGAGGGAGGGGAGGAAGAGAAGGATAGAGGGAGTGGAGGGAGAGAAGGATAGAGGGAGAGAAGGATAGAGGGAGGGGAGGGAGAGAAGGATAGAGAGAGGGGAGGGAGAGAAGGATAGAGGGAGGGGAGGAAGAGAAGGATAGAGGGAGTGGAGGGAGAGAAGGATAGAGAGAGGGGAGGGAGGGGAGGATAGAGGGAGGGGAGGAAGAGAAGGATAGAGGGAGTGGAGGGAGAGAAGGATAGAGGGAGGGGAGGGAGAGAAGGATAGAGGGAGAGAAGGATAGAGGGAGGGGAGGAAGAGAAGGATAGAGGGAGAGAAGGATAGAGGGAGGGGAGGAAGAGAAGGATAGAGGGAGGGGAGGAAGAGAAGGATAGAGGGAGTGGAGGGAGAGAAGGATAGAGGGAGGGGAGGGAGAGAAGGATAGAGGGAGGGGAGGAAGAGAAGGATAGAGGGAGGGGAGGGAGAGAAGGATAGAGGGAGGGGAGGGAGAGAAGGATAGAGGGAGGGGAGGAAGAGAAGGATAGAGGGAGTGGAGGGAGAGAAGGATAGAGGGAGGGGAGGAAGAGAAGGATAGAGGGAGGGGAGGAAGAGAAGGATAGAGGGAGGGGAGGGAGAGAAGGATAGAGGGAGGGGAGGAAGAGAAGGATAGAGGGAGGGGAGGAAGAGAAGGATAGAGGGAGGGGAGGGAGAGAAGGATAGAGGGAGTGGAGGGAGAGAAGGATAGAGGGAGGGGAGGAAGAGAAGGATAGAGGGAGGGGAGGAAGAGAAGGATAGAGGGAGGGGAGGGAGAGAAGGATAGAGGGAGGGGAGGAAGAGAAGGATAGAGGGAGGGGAGGGAGAGAAGGATAGAGGGAGGGGAGGGAGAGAAGGATAGAGGGAGGGGAGGGAGAGAAGGATAGAGGGAGGGGAGGAAGAGAAGGATAGAGGGAGGGGAGGAAGAGAAGGATAGAGGGAGGGGAGGGAGAGAAGGATAGAGGGAGGGGAGGGAGAGAAGGATAGAGGGAGGGGAGGAAGAGAAGGATAGAGGGAGGGGAGGGAGAGAAGGATAGAGGGAGGGGAGGGAGAGAAGGATAGAGGGAGGGGAGGGAGATAGAGAATTGTTTTCATTATATGCATTTTATTTTCTTTACCAGTATTCCTGGTAAATGATAAAGCACTAAAAGGGGATCAAGTATATCAGATCAGCAAACAGTGAGCGGACATTTTGTTTCTAACCAATAGCTTTGGCCCACCTGTTGGTAGAGGTTTTCCCAGAAGTCCTGTGTCATGAGTCTGAACAGGGACAGGAAGGCCCAGCCAAACGAGTCGAAGCTTGTGTAGTCGTAGTCTGGGTTCCTGCCTGCCTTAATGCACGTGAATCCCTCTGGGCAGAGCCTGTGGTGAAGACCCCCATTCACAACAGGTCAGCAACCATGTGGTGGTCACTAAACCACAACCACAAGCCACTTGTACAGTACAGAGCGATACAGTGGATACTTACGGTGTCCACTGAGCAGCATTGGTTTTCATTAGATTGACTTAACTGCACTTACACTGAGTGTGATTTCATTTTCTAGGATCAGCCTGACTACATTAACACTATCCACTGTAAGTAGCACCTGTTTTTATAGCACCTGTTTTTATACTTGACAGCATCAAATGAATCAATTCTGCTGAAATAGTATAGTCCTCTTCACTCTCTTTTATTCGCGCCATGTTCTCTATTCTAGTTAGCATGTCGTCAATGCCTAAGTGTTAAGGAAACGAGTGAGTGCGCTTACATGCACACTAATAACTCGATATTAAACTGATTAAGGCAGAAGGCCGAGTAAACACCTTACTCTGCTGATCTTAACCGGCGTCAGGTCAAAGTCAATCAAAGCACCTGGTTTTCCGAGCAGTCTTTCTAATTATTAGGCCATGTAAACAACCTCATTGGTGTTCCAGCTGTGAGTCTGGTCTTTGTATGTACCAGCACGTACATACTGAAAGTATGCATCTTACAAATGTTTTTCACAAACAAACTTCATGTGTCCAAAATCAGAATCAAACAGTCTTTGCAAAAACAACATGTTGTAAAAGCGTTTATCTGCTGATTTTCCAATGTGTCCGTTTAAACATGATTATTAGGTAAATCGCTCAGAGCACGTTAAAGGTTTTAATCAAACTATTATATTCCTCTGTCAAGAAACATATTTATTGTGGCATGTAATCGTGCTCAGTAACTCCGTATGCGTGTTGAGGCTGGGTTGGTGAATGTCATTGGCTATGTAAATAAAGGATGTTGTCAAGTCTCACCCGGCTCCACTGCCATTCCCACAGAGGAGGGCGTCCCTGCGGTTGAGGAGGTAATAGTAATTACCTACAAGGAGGAACAGAGAGAGGAACAATCAGTCAATATGTTGAGGAGCGCTCGAGGAAAGTAGGGAGGCAGGCAGGGAGGAAAGAGAGGAGGGAGGCAGGCAGGGAGGAAAGAGAGGAGGGAGGCAGGGAGGGAGGAAATAGAGGAGGGAGGCAGGGAGGGAGGAGAGAGAGGAGGGAGGCAGGGAGGGAGGAAAGAGAGGAGGGAGGCAGGGAGGGAGGAGAGAGAGGAGGGAGGCAGGGAGGAGAGAGAGGAGGGAGGCAGGCAGGGAGGGAGGAGAGAGAGGAGGGAGGCAGGGAGGGAGGAGAGAGAGGAGGGAGGCAGGGAGGAGAGAGAGGAGGGAGGCAGGGAGGGAGGAGAGAGAGGAGGGAGGCAGGGAGGAGAGAGAGGAGGGAGGCAGGCAGGGAGGGAGGAGAGAGAGGAGGGAGGCAGGGAGGAGAGAGAGGAGGGAGGCAGGCAGGGAGGAGAGAGTGGAGGGAGGCAGGCAGGGAGGAAAGAGAGGAGGGAGGCAGGCAAGGAGGAAAGAGAGGAGGGTGGCTTGAAACTGGATTAGAAGGTTTGAAATTGAGCAAATAATGTTAATGGGTTTTCAAACAGTACAATATTCTGATTAACGAATTAAGCAAACAATCTGCTGTGGCTCAGCTTTGAGTGAAGTAAACAAAATCACTTGATTATATTAATTGTTATTATCATTATATATGACAAAAGGGGGGATGCAACTCAACATTTGAATGGTGTCCGTAATATTCACTGAACAAATATATAAACGCAACATGTCCTATGTTTCATGAGCTGAAATAAAATATCCCAGAAATGTTCCATATGCACAAAAACCTTATTTCTCTAAAATTTTGTGCACACATTTATTACATCCCTGTTAGTGAGTATTTCTCCTTTGCCAAGATAATCCATCCACCTGACAGGTGTGACATATCAAGAAGCTGATTAAACAGCATGATCAATACACAGGTGCACCTTGTGCTGGGGACAATAAAAGGCCACTCTAAAATGTGCACTTGTGTCACACAACGCCACAGATGTATCAAGTTTTGAGGGAGTGTGCAATTGGCATGCTGACTACAGGAATGTCTACCAGAGCTGTTGCCAGAGAATTTAATGTTAATTTCTCTACCATAAGCCGCCTTCAACGTCATTTTAGAGAATTTGGCAGTATGCCCAACCGGCCTCACAACCGCAGACCCCGTGTAAACTTCTTCACCTGCGGGATCGTCTGAGACCAGCCTCTCAGACAGCTGATGAAACTGAGGAGTATTTCTGTCCGTAATAAAACCTTTTTGTGGGGAAAAACTAATTGTGATTGGTTGGGCCTGGCTCCCAAGTGGGTGGGCCTACGGCCCTCCCATGGCTGCGCCCCTGCCCAATCATGTGGAATCCATAGATTAGGGCCTAATTCAGTAAAATCGTAGAAATTGTCACGTTGCTTTTAATATTGAGTTGCAACCCCCTTTTGTCCTCAGAACAGCCTCAACTTGTCGGGGCAGGGACTCGACAAGTTCAACGGCACTTACATATGTTGTCTTTCCCATTAACCGTCTGAATAGCACACATACACAAGCTATGTCTCAAATGTCTCAAGGCTTAAACATGTCTCCTCCCCTTCATCTAAACTGATTGATGTGACATGAATAAGGGCTTTAGCTTTCACCTGGATTCACCTAGTCAGTCTATGACATGGAAAGAGCAGATATCCTTCATGTTTTATACACTCAATGTGTGTGTGTTTATACAGTTGAAGTCGGAAGTTTACATACACTAAGTTGACTTTGCCTTTAAACAGCTTGGAAAATTCCAGAAAATCATGTCATGGCTTTAGAGGCTTATGATAGACTAATTTACATCATTAGCCTATCATCCTTGGAAGAAATTTCCAAATGCCTTAAGGAACCACGTTCATCTGTACAAACAATAGTACACAAGTATAAACACCATGGGACCACGCAGCTATCATACCGCTCAGGAAGGAGACGTGTTCTGTCTCCTAGAAATTAACGTACTTCGGTGCGAAAAGAGCAAATCAATCTCAGAACAACAGCAAGGGACCTTGTGAAGATGCTGGAGGAAACATGTACAAGTGTATATATCCACAGTAAAACGAGTCCTATATTGACATAACCTGAAAGGCCACTCAGCAAGGAAGAAGCCACTGCTCCGAAACTGCCATAAAAAAGCCAGACTACGGTTTACAACTGCACATGGGGACAAAGATCGTACTTTTTGGAGAAATGTCCTCTGGTCTGATGAAACAAAAATAGAACTGTTTGGCCATAATGACCATTGTTATGGTTGGAGGAAAAAGGGGTAGGCTTGCAAGCCGAAGAACACCATCCCAACCATGAAGCACGGGGGTGGCAGCATTATGTTGTGGTGGTGCTTTGCTGCAGGAGGGACTGGTGCACTTCACAAAATAGATGGCCTCATGAGGAAGGCAAATTATGTGGATATATTGAAGCAACATCTCAAGACATCAGTCAGGAAGTTAAAGATTGGTTGCAAATGGGTCTTCCAAATGGACAATGACCCCATGCATGCTTCCAAAGTTGTGGCAAAATGGCTTAAGGACAACAAAGTCAATGTATTGAAGTGGCCATCACAAAGCCCTGACCTCAATCCTATAGACGATTTGTGGGCAGAACTGAAAAAGCGTGTGTGAGCAAGCAGACCTACAAAACTGACTCAGTTACACCAGCTTTGTCAGGAGGAATGGGCCGAAATTCACCCAACTTATTGTGGGAAGCTTGTGGAAGGCTACCCTGTCACGCCCTGATCTTTGTTTTCTTTAATATTTTGGTTAGGTCAGGGTGTGACAAGGGTGGTTGGTTTAGTTTTTGTATTGTCTAGGTGTTTTTGTCCTGTCTAGGGTTTTAGTATATCTATGTTTTTTTTTGTATGTCTAGATATATGTAGGTCTATGGTAGCCTGAATTGGTTCCCAATCAGATGCAGCTGTTTATCGTTGTCTCTGATTGGGGATCCTATTTAGGTTGCCATTTTCCAGTTTGGTTTTGTGGGTTATTGTCTATGTGTAGTTGCCTGTCAGCACTCGTGTTTATAGCGGCACGTTTGTTTAGTGTTCTTCGTTTAAATAAAGAAGAATGTATTCATCTCACGCTGCGCCTTGGTCTCCTCGTTACGACGAACGTGACACACCCGAAACATTTGACCCAAGTTAAACCAGTTAAAGGCAATGCTTTCAAATACTAATTGAGTGTAAACTTCTGACCCACTGGGAATGTGATGAAAGAAATTAAAGCTGAAATAAATCATTCTCTCCACTATTATTCTGACATTTCACATTCTTAAAATAAAGTGGTGACCCTAACTGACCTAAGACAGGGAATTTTTACTAGGATTACATGTCAGGAATTGTTAAAAACTGAGTTTAAATGTATTTGGCTAAGGTGTATGTAAACTTCCGACTTCAACTGTATATTTATATATCGTGCAGAGGTAATAACTCCAATAATATCTCATCATGACCATGACTGGAACACTATGGGGACCGAGGAGGACCACTTCATACCCACTACTGTGGGTGAATGATAGATTGTTGTCAATAGATAATTCACAAAAACAAAGGACGAAAGGAGTAAACATTAAATTATACAAGGATATCAATTAATCAAACCAATGTATCCCCTGAGACTGGAGGTCAATGAGACATATACTGTCTGTTTGGCAGTGTACCAACAGTGTAGGAGAGTTTGACCTGTGACCCTCTGGCCTTGATTACTAAAAACTGCTGGCTGCAGAGAGATGGAGAGGCTTACTGGAACTCTCACCCAGCTAACTGCTACACCTCCCTCCCAGACCTCTGTGACTCACATCCTCCATTACTCTCTCCATCTTTCCATCTCTCACTCAAATAGATTTATTTGCATGACATTGCATCAGTTCCATCGTCATTTCCCCCTGTTTTCTCTATCTTCTCTCTCCTACTCTCTCTCTTTGTAAATCTATTTCCTCTTTATCTTAGACCCTTTTCACTCTACCCTTTCTCTCTTCTTCATGTATCTCCTCCTCTGTTTCCACCTTGTCCCCTCTCTCCCCATGACATCAGTGTCATGTGTTGCTGCTCTGGTCTGTGTGCCCACCTGCCTGCCCGTCTGCCGCACCCAACCAGCGGCCAGTGACAGCCTCCTCTCTCTCTCTTTCTCTCATAATGTGCCTGTTTTCTCACACACAGACAGGGTGTAGGAGGGGATGGGGGGTGGAGGGGGTTGTTGTGGGCGATTATCCACCACATTTGCCACAATTCCCCACCAATCACTGTCACTCTTTATCACGCTGCTTCACAGAAAGTGGGCAGGGCATGGGCTGTCTGGTTTTATTTCACGGAATAGGAAGTCTGTCTGAGTAGTGTGACTCAGATACTGTCTAGAGGTAGAGAACTTGACCCTCATTACCCCAGTGCCCCTGCAGACAAAACAAGCACTTAGCTTACTCTCATCGTTGATGTACTCAGTCCAGTTTACGGAGCGAGTGACGTTGAAATCAGTGCCATTGAAATCCGTTCCATTTATGTTTGGAGTTCCCAGAGTTCTGTTCAGGTGGTTGTCGGGGATCGTGTCATTGACGAGGTTGCGGATACACTTCTGCCTCAGGTTTCCCATGAAGAGCTGCAGGCCAATCAGGGCGAAGACGCTGAGACAGAAAACGGTGAGGATCATGACGTCGGAGAGCTTCTTGACCGACTGGATCAGAGCACCCACGATGGTCTTTAGTCCTGCAAGGGAGGGACGACGCACAGTCCTGGTTAACAGCTCCAACTGGTTAATAGAACATATACATAATACAGTATAGAAATATAGTATAGAAATGCTAAGGTATATAGGAATGCTTCAGCCCCCAATGATAGCTAGCAAGCAGCATAGGAGATCCATATGTCCAGTTTCTGTATGGCATTCATACAGGAGCCAGTTGAGGTATAGGCTGATCCTTTTTTCTCATGGATCTCTCCAGAGATGGTGTTGTTGGTGTTTACCCAGTTCATAACACACTTAGATGAACCCCTAGCAAACTGTCTACACAGAAAGTCTGTTTGTTGATAATCAAATTCTCTTTCTGAATAGACTCATATCACTACAGATATCGTATCATATTCATATCATTACTTAGTGATCTGAACAGCAATGTAATAATGACGTAATGGACAAATTGCGATCATTCATTTTGATAGGGACCAAGTGTGTTGGGGTTTTAGTGATGCTAAGCAGATGCTAAGCTACAGGACTGTTTTTCTAGCACAGATTGGAATATGTTCTGGGATTCTTCCGATGGCATTGAGGAGTACACCACATCAGTCACTGGCTTCATCAATAAGTGCATCGATTATGTCGTTCCCTCAGTGACCGTACGTACATACCCCAACCAGAAGCCATGTATTACAGGCAACATCCGCACTGAGCTAAAGGCTACAGCTGCCGCTTACAAGAAGTGGGACTCTAACCCGGAAGCTTATAAGAAATCCCGCTATGCCCTCCAAAGAAACCATCAAACAAGCAAAGTGTCAATACAGGACTAAGATCTAATCATGATACTCTGGCTACGACGCTCGTCGGATGTGGCAGGGCTTGCAAACTATTACAGACTACAAAGGGAAGCCCAGCCGAGAGCTGTCCAGTGACACGAGCCTACCAGACAAGCTAAATTACTTCTATGCTCGCTTCGAGGCAAGTAACACTGAAACATGCATGAGCGCATCAGCTGTTCCGGACGACTCTGTGATCACGCTCTCCGCAACCGATGTAAGACCTTTAATCAGGTCAACAATCACAAGGCCGCAGGGCCAGACGGATTACCAGGATGTGTACTCCGAGCATGCTCTGATCAACTGGCAAGTGTCTTCACTGTCATTTTCAAACTCTCCCTATCCAAAGTCTGTAATAACGACATGTTTCAAGCAGACCACCACAGTCCCTGTGCCCAAGAACACTAAGGTAACTTGCCTAAATGACTACCGACCCGTAGCACTCATGTCTGTAGCCATGAAGTGCTTTGAAAGGCTGGTCATGGCTCACATCAACACCATTATCCCAGAAACCCCAGACCCACTCCAATTTGCATACCACCCCAACCACCCTTTCACACCTGGACAAAAGGAACACCTATGTGAGAATGCTATTCATTGACTACAGCTCAGCGTTTAACACCATAGTGCCCTAGAAGCTCATCTCTAAGCTAAGGACCCTGGGACTAAACACCTCCCTCTGCAACTGGATCCTGGACTTCCTGACAGGCCGTCCCCAGGTGGTAAGGGTAGGTAACAACACATCCGCCACGCTGATCCTCAACACAATGGCCCCTCAGGGGTGCGTGCTCAGTCCCCTCCTGTACTCTCTGTTCACTCATGACTGCACGGCCAGGCATGACTCCAACACCATCAATAAGTTTGCAGATGACACAACAGTGGTAGGCCTGATTGCTGACAATGACGAGACAGCCTATTGGGAAGAGGTCAGAGACCTGGCCGTGTGGTGCCAGGACAACAACCTCTCCCTCAACATGATCAAGACAAAGGAGTTGATTGTGGACTACAGGAAAAGGAGGGCCGAGCACAAACACATCACCAACAAACTAACAAGGTCAAAGCACACCAAGACAGTTGTGAAGAGGGCACGACAAAACCTATTCCCCCTTGATACACTGAAAAAATTTGGCATGGGTTCTCAGATCTTCAAAAGGTTCTACAGCTGCACCATCAAGAGCATCGTGATGGGTTGCATCACTGCCTGGTACGGCAACTGCTCGGCCTCCGACTGCAAGGCACTACAGAGGGTAGTGCACATGGCCCAGTACATCACTGGGGCCAAGCTTCCTGCCATCCAGGACCTCTATACCAGGCAGTATCAGAGGAAGGACCTAAAAATTGTCAAATACTCCAGCCACCCTAGTCATAGACTGTTCTCTCTGCTACAGCACGGCAAGCGGTACCAGAGTGCCAAGTCTAGGTCCAAGAGGCTTCTAAACAGCTTCTACCCTCAAGTCATAAGACTCCTAAACATCTAGTCAAATGGCTACCCAGAATATTTGCATTGCCCCCCCCCCCCCCCTCTTTTACACTGCTGCTACTCTCTGTTATTTTCTATGCATAGTCACTTTAATAACTCTGCCCATATGTATATTACCTCAATTACCTCGACTAACCGGTGCCCCGCACATTGACTCTGTACCGGAACCCCCTGTATATAGCATCGCTATTGTTATTTTTCTGCTGCTCTTTAATTATTTGGTATTTTTCTTAAAACTGCATTGTTGGTTAGGGTCTTGTAAGTAAGCATTTCACTGTAAGGTCTACCTGTTGTATTCGGCACATGTGACAAATAAAATTCGATTTGATTCGATTTGATTTGAAAGCGGGCTGATGTAGGTTGAGCTTAGCGACCCCCACTAATCAGGGGGTCAATGATGTGATTGGTTGGTCCATGAAACCGAGAGATGACAACTTTGTGAGAGTGTGTGTCATGGCAATGCCTAGCATCACTCTAGTACAACCCTATTCAACAACCACCATACACAGTGAACAAGACATACATGCAACTTAGAACAAGGACAGAGGGGGAACCCTAGACACAAATGCTCACCACACAAATTAGAATTTTTGCAATGTCTCATGCATAAAAAAGCAAACAAATCATAAATATCCTACCTAATTTCCCCAAAGGGCAAGATAGCAAAGAAAGAGAATTACAGGAAGAAAGTGAAAGTAATGTCATGTGTCTAAAAGCATGGAATCTTTTCCATCTCGATGGAGTGGGCCCAGATTCCTGCTTTTACTGGCCTGTGGAAAGGCAGCGTGACAGAGGCAACAACGCTACGCTAAGCTAACGTGAGATGAGCAGTTACTGTATCTCGGATGGAGCGAATTAGCCATTAGCCGTTAGCTTATAGCCTTGTTGCTAGCATTTAAGCATTTAACCTTTAACCTCTGACCTGGGCTCTCTCACCTGGGATGACTGATATAGTTTTGAGCGCTCGGAGAACCCTGAAGGTTCTGAGGGCCGAGACATTACCCAGGTCCACAAACTCTGTCACATATCTGTAAGGGAAGGCAGCAGGGGGAGGTTTGGGGGAGGGAGGAGGAGCGAGGGAAGGAAGGGGGAAGTCACACAAACGGACAGGACAGACACCATGACAACACAAGGGGTTGGGGGGGGGGGGGGGGGGGTCGACAAACATCACAAACAAAAGACATCTTGGCTGACGGGTGAGAGAGCAGACACAGGTTCTTACCTGGGATTACCGAGATAGTTTTCAAAGCTCGCAATACTCTGAAAGTGCGCAGAGCTGAAACATTGCCTAGGTTTACAAACTCTGTTACATACCTGCAGGATTAAATGCACAGTTAAAAATCTGCATTGTACACTGACATACTTGCAAATGCACACACACACACACGTACAGACGCAGGTACACACATACGCGCACATGAATACACCAAGTACACACTTTCACAGTAGAATTCATTCGATCAAATGCACTACACCATAAACATAGGAGTACATTAGATATCATACATACGTTTCGAGAAAGATCATTTGAAAAATACAATTTTATTGAGTAAACGTAGTTAATGGATTCTTTTCATTTTGAAGAGAGATTAAAATGTAATGAATTGATGGCCCTTTGTTAAAGTAACAATAGAAACGTAACAAACTAAGGTTGCGCCATTAGATTAGGGGTGGGGTCGCGAGAACAAAATAAACAGGGTCCCCAGAAATTCTGGCAAAAAAAAATGGGGTCCCCGCTGAAAAAGTTGGAATGCCACCGGTCTAGAGCGTTGAGTGTGGTGACACTGCTCTAACCTCTGTGTCCTGACAGACCTGACAGACCTCTGTGTCCTGACAGACCTCTGTGTCCACACTTTAAAACCAGTCCTTCCAGTTACATGGCAGAAGTAGAATATACACTGACTGTACAAACATTAAGGACACCTGCTCTCTCCATGACATAGATTGAACAGGTGATTCCAGGTGAAAAGTTAGGATCCCTTATTGATGTCACTTGTTAAATCCACTTCAGTCAGTGTAGATGAAGGGGAGGAGACAGGTTAAAGAAGGATTTTTAAGCCTCGAGACAATTGAGACATGGATTGTGTATGTGTGCCATTCAGACGGTGAATGGGCGAGCCAAAATAAGTGCCTTTGAACGGGGTATGGTAGTAGGTGCCAGGCACACCGGTTTGTGTCAAGAACTGCAATGTTGCTGGGTTTTCCACGCTCAACATGGGCCAGCATTTTGAGCGTGGGTGGGGGTGGGGGTGGGGGGGGGGAGCAACTGAAGGTGTTCCTCATGTTTGGTATAGTCAGTGTATATTGATATTTGGATTAGTGACATGAGTTGCAGTTTTGTAGTGAAGTGTTATATTAATGATATTTATTTTAATCTACGCTGGTTAGGAGGAATACAGACATCAGTCCTAGGTAATAATGCATCAATGCCTCATAATATCCTATTCTATTGACCCTAGCTGGAAATATAAGTCATACAGACATCTGTGGTATTACTTACGCCATGGAGATTACCATGAAGTCCAACCAGTTCCATGGATCCCTGAGGAAGGTGAACTTCCCCACACAGAACCCCCTCGCCAAGATTTTAATGAGAGACTCGAATGTGTAAATCCCTGTGAACGTGTACCTGATCAAACCAAGAGAGAAAGGCATCATGATGGTTGCTATGGAAGTCAACAACAACAGCCCTATTCAATCAAAACCTTATGCCTGTTTTCCGGGGCTGGACCAAAACAACACTATTTGTCCTGTGCCAGTGTCGGCTCTGTTCCAATTTTGATACCAAGATAACAATTGTAAGTGTTACGCTAGTGTGGATATCAGTGGAGGCTGCTGAGGGGAGGACGGCTCATGATAATGGCTGGAGCGGAGCGAATGGAATGGCATCAAACACATTGAAACTATGTGTTTGATGTATTTGATACCATTCCACCTATTCCTCCAGTCATTACCACCAGCCGTCCTCCCCAAATAAGGTGCCGCCAACCTCCTGTGGTGGATACTGGAGCATAGCCAATGTTTGAATTGTCATGCTAATTCGTTTCTTTTGGTTTCTCACAGTAAAACTTCCTGAGATTACTTGAGCCCAAACGCAAATACGCATTCTCACACTGGAAACAGGATTGTATCTTTGTCTTACCAAGGAAGCTATAAAAACTGGTGTCAATTGAATAGGGTAACAGCCAATAATAAATAACCGACAGGAATTAAATCTAGAATATAAGTTACTTACTCAACATTCTTGGCCCAGTCCGGGGGGTTGCTCAGAGTCATAAAAGCACAGTTGGTCAAAATGGTGAACATGATTAACATGCTGAACAACGTACAGAGACACAAGTCAAGGAAAGAACCCAACACGTTCAGAGACACATGTAAAGCAATGTGACATCAAGGCTAACTAATAAGGAGGACTAAGCCCAGAGTGTTCCGTGACCATAGGCATTTACCAGGAAAACTCTATGCCCTATACAGCCTAGAAATATCGACCCAGAGTTTTTTCTTGGTCAGGTCACATGGTCACAAACCACTCAGGGAACCCTCTACCATAACATATTTTCAAAGCCAACATACAATTTAGTCACATTTCTCTCACATACACCTGTACATGCTCCATATGACACCAAACTTGGCCATAATTATTTCAATCCAAGCCTTGATATAGATGTGAAAGGATATGAGTGTACTAAAACTGCAATTGCTATTCTCCGTAGAGGATTGAAGGGGCTTAGGATGTAACAGGCAGGAGTGGCGTTGAAACGGAATATTGCCTTGTCGCGATTCAACACTATAAATGTCTGAAAGAGAGAGTGAAAGAGAGAAATACAGAGAGAGAGAGAGAGAGAGAGAGAGACAGAGTGAAAGAGAGAGAGACAGAGAGAGAGAGACAGAGAGAGAGAGTGAAAGAGAAAGAGAGACAGAGAGAGGCAAAGAGAGACAGAGAGAGAGAGTGAAAGAGAGAGAGACAGAGAGAGGCAGAGAGAGACAGAGAGAGGGACAGAGAGACAGAGACAGAGAGAGAGTGAAAGAGAGAGAGAGTGAAAGAGAGAGAGACAGAGAGAGGCAAAGATAGACAGAGAGAGAGTGAAAGAGAGAGAGTGAAAGAGAGAGAGACAGAGAGAGGCAAAGAGAGACAGAGTGAAAGAGAGAGAGACAGAGAGAGAGAGAGACAGAGAGAGAGAGTGAAAGAGAGAGAGACAGAGAGAGAGTGAAAGAGAGAGAGACAGAGAGACAGAGAGAGAGAGTGAAAGAGAGAGAGAGAGAAAGAGTGAGAGAGAGAGAGAGAGAGAGAGAGAGAGAGAGAGAAAGAGTGTGAGAGAGAGAGAGAGAGAGATAGGGAAAGAGTGAGAGAGAGAGAGTGAAAGAGAGAGAGTGAGAGATAAAGAGAGAGAGAAAGAGTGAGAGAGAGAGAGAGAGAGAGAGAGAGAGAGAGAGAGAGAAAGAAAGAGTGAGAGAGAGAGAGAGAAAGAGTGAGAGAGAGGCAGAGAGAGAGAGAGAGAGAGAGAGAGAGAGAAAGAGTGTGAGAGAGGGAGAGAGAGAAAGAGAGAGAGACATGACATGAGATAATAAGTAGAACATCTCGACTGACTATGGAACTAAGACTACAAGAAGTGACTGTGAGTGTGAAACACACCCATCCCAGCTGTGTACACCACCACAGCACCAAGGCAAGGCCAGGACATTGTCCACCGCTGTTGATGGTGTACTGAGGCTGTCCTGTGGTCCTGTTACTGTTGGTGTTGATCCTTCTGTCTGGCACGCTCAAACCCCAGAGAACAGGAGAGCAGTCAGACAGTCCCCCTCTCTCTCTCTCTCTCTCTCAGATGGACTCATGAGGCGTGTGTGTGTATGTACCCGTGCAAGTGTGACTTTCTATGTGTTTGTATGTGTACACACTTTTGTAGGGTGTGAGGGGTGAGTGCGTTTACCCATGCAAGTGTAATGCATGTATGTGTGTATTTGTGTTTCTCACTAAGTGTGTTTGTGTGTTTCTGTCTATGTGGGTGTGTGTGTGTCTGATCATGGCAGTGTGAAAGTGTTAGGTAGGCTCTGTAAACAACCACCCTACAGAAGGGGCTTCTACAGTACACTGTGTCTGGATGACTACATCAAAAACTCAGCTGGGGCCACAGTTCAGCTCAGTTCCTGTCAACTGTGTGTTGGCTGCTAGTTACCCTTGGCACCATCTGAGGAGGACCCTAGAGTGTGGCTGCTAGTTAGCCGTGGCACCATCTGAGGAGGACCCTGGAGTGTGATGGTATGAACTGAGTGCTCAGAAACAGTGCCTCAAATGTAATTTGGTCTGTTTTTGTTATTATTTGAAGATGCATCACTGATTGCACCAGTTAATACATAAATTACACAACATGGCACATGAAGGCAGCATGAGGACACAACACCATGTTGCCGCTTTGGAGCACGGTATGCTAGCTTTGCTTCAAATTCAGAACATTCTGTGAACTCCTATGTGTCATTATTGGCCAGCAGGGGATAATGTGATTGCCAATGAGTCTTGCAATGTCTTGTGAATGTACCATAATAATTTGGGATTGAAAAATAGACCAAACCTTAAAGGTTGTGGGTGGGGTTTAGCCTGAGTACCATATGACATGAAATAGTAGTTGGCTAGACAGCACAAAGAGATCTGGAACTTAGGCTAGGTGTGGGTGTGTCCAGACTCCAGACATACCTTCTGATTGGAGTAGAAGGGGTCCAGGTCCTCCAGAGGGGTGGAGACAAAGCCTTGGGGGACGTCACCGTAGATGAAGGGGAGGGACTTCCCTGCCTCCAGGTCGCTGTTGGGCTTGGGCCCGTTGTCATCGCTGTCGCTACAGCGGTCAACGCGGGGTCTCCCGGTCTCCTCCTCGGCGACGCGCCTTTCGATGGCGGCAAGCGAGTCGGGACAGAAGTGGCAGAAGCTGTCAGGTCCGGGCGGTACAAGCAGCTGTGCCATCTTGTCATGGTGCTCCTTCACAGGAACGCTTGGGGCTCCGCCAGGGCAGGGGGCTGGGGAGAGTGGGAGGGAGGGAGATCAGGAAGGCACAGCTACAACATTTAGCCTATAGCACATGGTGTGCATGACAAGTGGCCAGGGATACACCCAGTACTCTACTGTATGTTTAGACAGATTACTCCCCCCTCCCCCTAAGACGAATGTCAAATACGTATTGGGAGGACACAACTGAAACAGCATGAATGGCAATATATTCTTAATTTCCCATGATGTCTACTGTATTTTACTGTACTGTAGCACCATGTTCAGATATAACAGTACGTCCTCATGCACAGAGACCTGGTTTCAGCCCTTTTGTTTATATGAAACAATACACACTCTTTTTCTGCTGAGAAGGGAAGCGGTCACCAAGTTAAAACAGAGATATAGGTGACCACAGAGTGTCACGCCCTGGCCATAGAGAGGCTTTTTATTCTCTATTTTGGTTAGGCCAGAGTGTGACTAGGGTGGGCGTTCTATGTTCTTTTTTTCTATGTTTTTGTATTTCTTTGTTTTTGGCCGGGTGGTTCTCAATCCGGGACAGCTGTCTGTCGTTGTCTCTGATTGAGAACCATACTTAGGCAGCCTGTTTTCCCACTATGGGTTGTGGGTAGTTATTTTCTGTTTAGTGTGTGTTGCACCTGGCGGAGCTGTGTCGGTTGTGCCTTTTGTTACTTTGTTATCTAGTGTTCAGTTATATTTAATAAAATGCAGAACACGTACCACGCTGCACCTTGGTCCTCGCCTTCTTCCAACAACGACACTCGTTACACAGAGATTATTTTAAGATTCTTAAATGTAATTCTACGTCGGTGACCTTCAATATGTCCCCAGGGTTGTCACTGCCACTGTGGTTCTTTTAAAAACAGCCAACTGCTGTGGATAGATCACTCTCATTGTGGATACATCTGTGATGGAAATAACCACTCATTTTCTCTCTCACCATGGCCAAATTCTCCATCAACATCAATCAACGCCCACACACACCTTCCGCTCCCCTGTTTCTCTTTCTCTCCCTCTCTCCAAAGGCCTACCCTGTTTCCTCCAGAGGCCAATGGAGAGATACAAACAAGCACTCCCTTAAAACCCAAGTGGGCAATTAGAACAAAGCCTGTACCTTGAAGACAACACATATTCAGAGGCCAGTGAGGGCAGTGGGGGCCTCCCTGTCTGGGAGCAGGAACCAGGGAATACGACTGTGTTCCCCCACCGGCTCCTCTCTCATCACATCTTTAACACTTTGATCCTCGTCACAGAATGGCACTACTGACAAAGCCTTCATTGTCAGTCTTTACCATGTAATATTTCTGAAACAATGAAGGAGCTGCAGTTGTGTCACCTAGCAACCCTAATATTGTCTGACTTTTGAGAAATGGCAACCCTATATTGTCTGACTACTGACAAATGGCACATACAAAACAGTGACACAGCACCCAGCATACACTTCCACAGGGCTCCTAGGCCAGCCGAGGAGGGATCTCATTTGCATTCATCAGGTTAGCACCATTTGGTTTCTGATTGCCGTTTGAGCAACTGACACCAAAGTAGTAGCTGTTTTCAGAGTTGATTAGTGTTTCTACAGACTATAAGTCTCAGAGTTTCAGAGCTGGTCATGGGTGCACCTCAGGGCGCTCAAGGTCCTAAACGATATCTTAACCGCCATCGATATGAAACATTACTGTGCAGCCGTATTCATTGACCTGGCCAAGGCTTTCGACTCTGTCAATCACCACATCCTCATCGGCAGACTCGACAGTCTTAGTTTCTCAAATGATTGCCTCGCCTGGTTCACCAACTACTTCTCTGATAGAGTTCAGTGTGTCAAATCGGAGGGTCTGCTGTCCGGACCTCTGGTAGTCTCTATGGGGGTGCCAAAGGGTTCAATTCTTGGACCGACTCTCTTCTCTGTATACATCAATGAGGTCGCTCTTGCTGCTGGTGAGTCTCTGATCCACCTCTACGCAGACGACACCATTCTGTATACTTCTGGCCCTTCTTTGGACACTGTGTTAACAACCCTCCAGGCAAGCTTCAATGCCATACAACTCTCCTTCCGTGGCCTCCAATTGCTCTTAAATACAAGTAAAACTAAATGCATGCTCTTCAACCGATCGATACCTGCACCTACCCGCCTGTCCAACATCACTACTCTGGACGGCTCTGACTTAGAATACGTGGACAACTACAAATACTTAGGTGTCTGGTTAGACTGTAAACTCTCCTTCCAGACCCATATCAAATATCTCCAATCCAAAGTTAAATCTAGAATTGGCTTCCTATTTCGCAACAAAGCATCCTTCACTCATGCTGCCAAACATAACCTTGTAAAACTGACCATCCTACCAATCCTCGACTTTGGCAATGTCATTTACAAAATAGCCTCCAATACCCTACTCAACAAATTGGATGCAGTCTATCACAGTGCAATCCGTTTTGTCACCAAAGCCCCATATACTACCCACCATTGCGACCTGTACGCTCTCGTTGGCTGGCCCTCGCTTCATACTCGTCGCCAAACCCACTGGCTCCATGTCATCTACAAGACCCTGCTAGGTAAAGTCCCCCCTTATCTCAGCTCGCTGGTCACCATAGCATCTCCCACCTGTAGCACACGCTCTAGCAGGTATATCTCTCTAGTCACCCCCAAAACCAATTCTTTCTTTGGCCGCCTCTCCTTCCAGTTCTCTGCTGCCAATGACTGGAACGAACTACAAAAATCTCTGAAACTGGAAACACTTATCTCCCTCACTAGCTTTAAGCACCAACTGTCAGAGCAGCTCACAGATTACTGCACCTGTACATAGCCCACCTACAATTTAGCCCAAACAACTACCTCTTTCCCTACTGTATTTAATTTATTTATTTATTTTGCTCCTTTGCACCCCATTATTTGTATTTCTACTTTGCACATTCTTCCATTGCAAATCTACCATTCCAGTGTTTTACTTGCTATATTGTATTTACTTTGCCACCATGGCCTTTTTTTGCCTTTACCTCCCTTATCTCACCTCATTTGCTCAGATCGTATATAGACTTGTTTATACTGTACTATTGACTGTATGTCTGTTTTACTCCATGTGTAACTCTGTGTCGTTGTATGTGTCGAACTGCTTTGCTTTATCTTGGCCAGGTCGCAATTGTAAATGAGAACTTGTTCTCAACTTGCCTGCCTGGTTAAATAAAGGTGAAATAAAAAAATAAATAAATAAGTAGCAATTCAACTAACCATTTACTGACCCTAACCCTTATCCTAACCCTAAACTGAACTGTTACCCTTATCCTACCACTAACCCTTACCCTATAACTCATGTTCTAAACCTAACCGTAACCTTAGCAACCAGTTGCTTATCAACAGATAGTTTGTTGATAATATGACCCCTGTTTGAGCATCTACAGATGGACCATCTAAATAAAGTGTGCCAGAAAACACCTATGTTCTAATTCATGACATGGAATAGGCGTAGAAATGGGGAATTACAGTGACCTTATACAGTTGAAGTCGGAAGTTTACATACACCTTAGCAAAATACATTTAAACTCAGTTTTTCACAATTCCTGACATTTAATCCAAGTAAAAATTCCCTGTCTTAGGTCAGTTAGGATCACCACTTTATTTTAAGAATGTGAATTGTCAGAATAATAGTAGAGAGAATTATTTATTTAAGCTTTTATTTCTTTCATCACATTCCCAGTGGGTCAGAAGTTTACGTACACTCAATTAGTATTTGGTAGCGTTGCCTTTAAATGGCTTAACTTGAGTCAAATGTTTCGGGTAGCCTTCCACAAGTTTCCCACAATAATTTGGGTGAATTTTGGCCCATTCCTCCTGACAGAGCTGGTGTAACTGAGTCAGGTTTGTAGGCCTCCTTGCCCAGAACACACACTTTTTCAGTTCTGCCCACACATTTTCTATAGGATTGAGGTCAGGGCTTTGTGATGGCCACTCCAATACCTTGACTTTGTTGTCCTTAAGCCATTTGACAGCAACAATGGAAGTATGCTTGGGGTCAATGTCCATTTGGAAGACCCAGTTGCGACCAAGCTTTAACTTCCTGACTGATGTCTTGAGATGTTGCTTCAATAAATCCACAGAATTTTCCAGCCTTATAATGCCATCTATTTTGTGAAGTGCACCAGTCCCTCCTGCAGCAAAGCACCCCCACACCCAACAACATGATGCTGCCACCCCCGTGCTTCACGGTTGGGATGGTGCTCTTCGGCTTGCAAGCCTCCCCCTTTCTCCTCCAAACATAACGATGGTCATTATGGCCAAACAGTTCTGTTTTTGTTTCATCAGACCAGAGGACATTTCCCCATAAAGTACGATCTTTGTCCCCATGTGCAGTTGCAAACCGTAGTCTGGCTTTTTTATGGCGGTTTTGGAGCAGTGGCCTCTTCCTTACTTTTGTACCCATTTCCTCCAGCATCTTCACAAGGTCCTTTACTGTTGTTCTGGGATTGATTTGCACTTTTCGCACCAAAGTACGTTCATCTCTAAGAGACAGAACGCGTCTCCTTCCTGAGCGGTATGACGACTGCGTGGTCCCATGGTGTTTATACTTGCGTACTCTTGTTTGTTCAGATGAATGTGGTATCTTCAGGCATTTGGAAATTGCTCCCAAGGATGAACCAGACCTGTGGAGGACTAACAAAAAAATTCTTTCTGTCTTTGCTGATTTCTTTTGATTTTCCCATGATGTCAAGCAAAGAGGCACTGAGTTTGAAGGTAGGCCTTGAAATACAGCCACAGGTACACCTCCAATTGACTCAAATGATGTCAATTGGCCTATCAGAAGCTTCTAAAGCCATGACATCATTTTCTGGAATTTCCAAGCTGTTTAAAGGCACAGTCAACTTAGTGTATGTAAACTTCTGACACACTGGAATTGTGATACAGTGAATTATATGTGAAATAATCTGCCTGTAAACAATTGTTGGAAATATTACTTGTGTCATGCACAAAGTAGATGTCCTAACCGACTTGCCAAAACTATGGTTTGTTAACAAAACATTTGTGGAGTGCAACCTAAGTGTATGTAAACTTCTGAATTCAACTGTATATCCTATGGTTCTTTGTACTTTAGCCGATATCTGTGTCACTGTGTCCTAGCTAGCTTTTCCCATAGGGAACTTCATAAATACATCTGCTTGTGTTCTAATGACAGCTTGGGGATCCACTGCTCTGATGTGTGAGTTAGTCGACAGCACCTCATCTAAGAGCCCTATGAGAGGTTTGCTAGACCCTATGCTAGTACCCACGCCCACAACTAAACCAGTCTCTGGCGGCTTGTTTTGCCTGGAGTCAAACAACACCGCAGACACTGATTATTTCTATACTCTAACGATGAATTCAATGGTATCTCCAGTTCTAGCATGCATCGGTAGCTATACATTCTGGTACGTTAGGGTTTTGAATGGACATTACATTTCCAAAGACATTTAAAATCAAAAGGTAGTCCTGGGTGGACGGCATTTATCCAAAGAATGTTTCTAATGTCGACCTCCACATTTAAAAAGGTTGTTTTAATATGATGATGTCTGTCTGTGATAGGGATAAAGAAGCTTCGGGAATATCATACTCAGCAGGTGATCGATATCACAGCTGGAATTTGTCAGATCTGTTCACAGACACACGAATCCCTCGAGACTTTATGTAGGCTGTTATCAACAAAAGTATGTACTCAAGACATATATTAAATCAATACATACTGCTATTATATCAATACATTAAATGTGACATATGAGTAATAGTAACCGTTCATATTAGTACGTATTGCTGCGTTGCCTAATTTTCTCTGAACCCGTCTGCTGTCCATGGTGCTGAAATGTGAAACAACAGGGAAAACACCCATTTGTGGCTCATACGCCCAACGGCAGACAGAAACCAAATGGTAAGCTACTAACAGAGACACAGGTAACCCACAACATACAGCAGTTTTGTCATCATGAAACGCATAGCCAAACACATGAAGGTGTGAAACAAGTTAGGAATCGATTGATGGCTAATACATCCGTCTAGACAAGTTCAGTGGTTTGCTTTTAAATGCATGTATGTAGTCTTATCACGAACAATGAGCACAGGCTACAGGTATAATCTGAAAGAGAAGGTGAGGCTAGTTGCCATACCTTAATTGTCGTGGATTCAAAACGAGCAGGGGAGGCGGCAGCTGTCGCCATATTGACGTATCCGTGTATTTCCTCGAATTTACCGCTTCTCATGTGTAACATCTCCGCCCTGCCACCACCATCTGACACGCACATAAGTCTCCAAAAACCGAGGCACTCAGATCATAGTTGGAAAGAGCGAGGAACATTTAAGAAACAACAGTGGCCATCTCTCTCAATCACCACAATTCCCGAAAACAGTGACGTGAGTGACAAAATCTGTTCCCAAGCGCGCGTCACCGTGAACCACCCAACTGAATGGGTGTGAATGGATCTCTCAACAGTGCCTGGGCGTTCCCTTACCCATACCAGTTGTTTATTCCTTGTAATGGATCCACTATAGACCCTGTTAGCTGAAATATGGATAAACGTTTGTATTTTGCCACTACATTCTCTATGTAGCAGTGTTTCATCTATAGCCATGAGAATATCGTATGTCCATGACACTGGAGTCATCTATCCTAAGTAAAAGCCTAAGAAGCAGTTTTGCCATCTATTTTTACATTATCGAGACATGACCGCAAATGACTCAAGCTATTTGTACAATATCGATGGGAAATATTATCGTGATCAACGTTTGCTCAATGCGTTCGTGTGTTTGAGTAACACACATTTAGAGACAACAACATCCCTACCAATTTTGATAAATGCATTGCTAGAAGTGTATATGTCAATTTAAGGCAAATCTGTTAAACAATAGGCTTCTTGTCATTGATATGTATTACAACAAATTAAATGATCTAATTGCGACACCCACGTATAACAAAGTTAGGCCATTATTTGGAGATTATAAGAAAGAAGCATAGGAAGGTAGCCTAAATAATAATTGATTGTCATTTCACTCGGTTTCCCCAATGGGAACACCTCGCGCTCCCCCTGTGCGCAAACGCCATGTCTATGTCTATGGGCACAAGCACTGTTCATGACAAATCAACATCTTGAACCCCATTGAAAACCTGTGGTTTGAGTTGAAGAGGTCAGTCCATTAGAGCAGACGAAAGATATCAAGTATCTGGAAAGACTATGTCTGAAGGAATTGTCTAAGATCCATCCCAACGTGTTCTCCAATCTCATAAAACATTTTACAAAAAGGCTGTGTTATTATCCTTGCAAGGGGAGGGTGCTAGAGTATTGAAAGCAGGAGTGTTAGTCTTTTTCGCTCATCTTTTTCAAGGGTGCCAATAATTATGGATCTCGCTTATTGCCAATGATATCTCTCGATGTCTGAAAGGGGGCGCTGTTTTAAAGCCACCGCACAGTCATTTTGGTACTCCCCTCCATTGTAAAAAAAAATAAAAAATGCATTGTTTAATGTCTACACTCGTTTTTGACAAGTCTGTTCGACAGACACCTTAATGCATACTTTTATACTATATTAAGTTAACGTAACATGATTTTATTTCATGTATATAAAACATATTTCTTAAGAAAAACACATTTGAGAGTGCTAATGATACTTTGCCCACTACAAAAAAAACATATACTTAAATACATGCAATTTTCACATTTTATTGACATACTGTTGTATTCCTTTCATTCCTATGGAGGACTGCTCCTTCTGGGGAGTGCCAATATGGCGGCCGGTGGCTTCAAAGCCTCTCATTGGCCATTACATAGCATCAACAATCCAGGTTATCATTGGTTATTGTCTTGTAATGTTTGTGTGAATGTTTTATGAAATCCAATAATACAAATCTATAAAAAAATATATATATTTGTAAGTCTGAGATAGACTCTATTAAATAGACCACTCTCCTACTTCTCAGCCAGTGATGCCAATTTAGCAATTTTGTTGCTAGAGTTAGCAATTTTTTTTCAAACAGCACCTAGCAACACATTTAGGTACGTTTAAAAATGTATTTAGAACTTTTAGCAACTTTTGAAAAGTGGCTCAAACGCTAAAATGCACGCATTTTCCCTATAAATTACACAACAACTTTTTTTCTCTGTCACACTCAGTCACAACACACGTGCCTGGCTGCAAAAGTGCATTGTGTGTGACGTCAGCAGCAGGCGCTCAGCTGGTGCACAGCCAGCAGCATTTTCAGCTAATTTCAAATCATTGTTGGCTGACTGCAGCAGCAGTGGTACGGGTTCGACGAGCCAAACCCAATGAATATAGTTGGTCACGAATGTTTGATCTTGAACAGAACTTACAACATCAATCAACATGCCTTAATCAAAAATATACCGCCAGAAGTACAGAAAAGAGTGGGAGTCTGTACCTAAAAAAATGTCAAATCATATTTTTTGCCGAGATGGCCAGTCAATTTGTGTAACGTTATTGTGTATTCAACGTAATGACGCAGTTTTATGTTATCACACAACGTAATTTAGCAACTTTTAGCAACAAATCATCCTGCCGCTCTAGCAATTTACAGTGAAAATTAGTTGGCAACACTGCTCTCAGCTGCTGCTTAGTCACTCCATGACTCCGCCTTCCGCGTGTTCACGAGACGGTTCGAAGAAACGTAAATCTATTGTAACAGTAGGCTATTGCAAAAATACGCACAAGACAAACAGGTTGTCTAGCAATTTCGTACTTTTTTCAGGAGGGGAGTTACATGCAGATATTTAGGGCAAGCTATATGTAGCCTACACAGCATATCATACAAGTAAGTCACAGACGGATAGTCAATAGCGAAATTAATGTTTAAACATTTTTTTTTTGTTGCATCTTTGCAAACATTGGCTAAACTGGAGGCATATTGTTAACTATATGGCAGCATAACTACAAAAATTACATCACCACACAAAACGCTAATTGTTTTTGCCCCAATGCAATGTGTAGACTGCTTCTTGCTTGTGCTACGGCGATGTCCGTTACAACAGACAGACCGTTGTATGTAGACTTCATATACAGTGAGCTGCAAAAGTATTGAGACAGTGACGTTTTTTGTTGTTGTTGTTTTGGCTCTGTACTCCAGCGCTTTGGATT
Source organism: Oncorhynchus mykiss (assembly GCF_013265735.2). Lineage (NCBI taxonomy): Eukaryota > Metazoa > Chordata > Actinopteri > Salmoniformes > Salmonidae > Oncorhynchus > Oncorhynchus mykiss. Next base: position 17,806,372 of record NC_048571.1, read on the forward strand.
TGAAATCACACAATGTCTGTGAGGTTAAAGTGCTTAAAGTGCAGACGTCAGCTTTAATTTGAGGGTATTTTCATCCATATCAGGTGAACGTTTAGAAATTACAGCACTTTTTGGACATAGTCCCCCCCCATTTTAGGGGACCAAAAAGTATTTGGCCAAATTCACTTCTATGTGTATTAAAGTAGTCAAGTGTAGTTGTATTTGGTCCCATATTCCTAGCACGCAATGATAACATCAAGCTTGTCACTCAGCAAACTGGTTGGATGGGGGAACTATGTAACAAAAAGTTTCTAACCGGTACACCTGAAATGAAAGCTGTCAGTCTGCACTCATTGTATTATTTACAATCCAAAACTATAAAAAATGTGTCACTGTCCCAAAACTTTTGGAGCTCGCTGTATATTTTTGGAACGTTCGTTAAAATCGCAGCTGTTCAGAAATATGAGGCAGAGAGAAAAGGCTCCATCATCATATCGATCTAATCGGTTGAGGCTTCAGAAGAGGGTGAGTAAAGAGAGAAACATGAATGTGTGTGAATAACACATGCACAGTATGGGATTTGGATCCTTAGATTTGAGAAATAAGTTTCCAGAAGGGAGGGGCGGGAGCAAAAACTGTTTTCGTAGCCTCGGCCTATAAAGAAACTCCAGCACACTGGTGATCTCGATCCTCCACAACTGCATCAATCTGAAAACACCAAATATAATGACAGAAATCATATAAGATGATTTTGCTTCCACCTATCCAGCTGTTTCATTCAGAACAATGCTGAAGATGAAGGCTAGGACACAAGGTCAGGGTGCCACTGTAGACTATTGGGACGCAGGCTCTCTGTCAGATGGGCTGTAGTGTAGTGTGGGTGAAACAGGCTACAGATCTGTCTTCTTAGCACAAGCCGTACTTGAGCATTCTAAAGAACTACACTGCCAACAAAAGAGCGACATGTGTTCCCTCTGAAGTGGCACTCAGGGAGAACCGGCGAGCTGTGTGTGTGTGTGTGTGTGTGTGTGTGTGTGTGTGTGTGTGTGTGTGTGTGTGTGTGTGTGTGTGTGTGTGTGTGTGTGTGTGTGTGTGTGTGTGTGTGTGTGTGTGTGTGTGTGTGTGTGTGTGTGTGTGTGTGTGTGTGTGTGTGTGTGTGTGTGTGTGTGTGTGTGTGTGTGTGTGTGTGGAGGGAAGCACGATAGCATGTCTATACCATTTTTCCACCTTAAGTGTAACCCCCCTGTGATTCTTGCAGGTCCCTGCCCTCTGCTGGTGAATGTACATTTTTACTTCAAGCCAAGAAAGCTTATCTCCATCAAATACACTCTAACCCCTCTCATGCCAAAATATACCTGAATTTAACACAGAACATGACATTTTCGTTGTTCAATGCTGTCATAGTGAGTAAAAGGCTGTAGTGTTGCCCTTGTGGAGTGTCTGACTATTTGACATTCCCCTGGCTCATCAAAGTTCCTGAAGCTGCCTGTCATCATGGTTACAGTGTTCTCTTCTCATTACCGTCTCAGTGATGAAAGTAATAGGTGTGAGTATCTGTCACATACACTTGCACACAGACACAAAAACACACACAGACACCTATACACATACATGTGCCTTTTGGAAAGCGCTAATTGTTTTACTTTACCCCTTTACGTTTTCCACATTTTATTATGTTAAAGGATTACTCTAAAATTGATTAAATAAAATGTCTCCATAATGAATCTACACACAATACCCCATAATGACAAAGCGAAAATAGTTTTTTTGAAATGTTAGCAAATGTATTAAAAAAAACAGAAATACCATGTTTACGTAAGGGAAAGGGGAATACCTAGTCAGTTGTACAACTGAATGCATTCAACTGAAATGTGTCTTCCGTATTTAACCCAACCCCTCTGAATCAGAGAGGTGTGGGGGGCTGCCTTAATCGACATATAGAAGTTTGGAACCACCAAGACTCTTCCTAGAGCTGGCTGCCCTGCCAAACTGAGCAATTGGGGAAGAAGGGCCTTGGTCAGGGGGGTGACCAAGAACCCGATGGCCACAGCTCCAGAGTTCCTCTGTGGAGATGGAAGAACCATCCAGAAGGACAACCATCTATGCAGCACTCCACCAATCAGGCCTTTATGGTAGAGTGGCCAGACGGAAGCCACTCCTCAGTAAAAGGCACATAACAGCCCACTTAGAGTTTGCCAAAAGGCACCTAAAGGACTCTCAGACCATGAGAAACAAGATTCTCTGGTCTGATGAAACCAAGATTTGGCCTGAATGCCAAGCGTCACGTCTGGAGGAAACCTGGCACCATCCCTATGGTGAAGCGTGGTGGCAGCATCATGATGTGGGGATGTTTTTCAGCGGCAGGGACTGCGAGACTAGTCAGGATCGAGGGAAACATGAACGGAGCAAAGTACAGAGATTCTTGCTGAAAACCTGCTCCAGTGTGCCTAGGACCTCAGACTGGGTCCAATGTTCACCTTTCAACAGGACAACAACCCTAAGCACACAGCCATTGCAGGAGTGGCTTCGGGACAAGTCTCTGAATGTCCTTGAGTGTCCCAGCCAGAGCCCGGACTTGAACCATGCCGAACATCTCTGGAGAGACCTGAAAATAGCTGTGCAGCGATGCACCCCATCTAACCTGACAGAGCTCGAGAGGATCTGAAGAGAAGAATGGGAGAAACTCCCCAAATACAGGTGTGCCAAGCTTGTAGCGTCATACTCAAGAAGTCTCGAAGCTGTAATCGCTGACAAAGGTGCTTACTTATGTAAATAATAATAATACCGTTTAATAACGGTATTTAATAATACCGTTTTTTATGTTTAACATATTTGCAAAATATGGGGTATTGTGTTTAGTTTGATGAGGACAAAAACATTTATTCCATTTTAGAATAAGGCTGTAATGTAACATAATGTGGAAAAAGTGAAGGGGTCTGAATACTTTCCGAATGCGCTGTACACTTGCACTACGCGCACACACACACACACACACACGATCTCCCGATCAACGATCACTCCATCGACAGACACACCCAAGACTTCAGCTTAGCATGGCTTTCCAAGAAGAACAAACTTGGGTTTCTCCCAAACACCATATTTTTAAGCCTTAATGCATCTAATCAAGCTATTGATCAAGTGCTGATCTAAAAATGGACCTGCCATTCAAAGTGACTACAGGCATATGCAATAAATATATTTTTTTTAAATTGTCACAATATTACATTCCAGACACATTACATTCTACTCGAGTAGAAGAAGACAGTTGAAGGTGTCTGGGATGTCATATTGTGACAAATTCTTTAGTTGTTTATCAGGCTGGCAGGGCATCGGACTGACCTCATTGTGTTCCTTAAACAATGTCAGCTATGTGACTGAGGTGGAGCTCATGGCTCCTGTCCCCTCTTGACATTTGGCTGTGACTCTGCTAACGTTTTCATTAGAGGGCTAGTGGTGAATGTGAGTGCCTTGCAACAGCTTGACCCTTACAGCTCTGTGGTATTTAGGGTTATATCATGCCATAGTACTCAAGGAGGGGATGTTGGGAGTTAGTTAGCCACTCAATACACTGTACATCTACTGCACTTCCTGATTATTCCAAGACTGTTAAAATAGTAATAACTGGATAGTAAAAATTCTGAATTAATTGCCTAAATTGTGCTTGCTTCGGTCAAATGTTGATTTATTTAAAACTGTTAATTTAGTCAGATGGTAATGTTTTCTGACTAACCTCCATTTTGCTGGTGGACATGTGATCAGGTGATTGTTGTGGTGGCATTTTTCTGCTTTACCAAATGAGGAGAGTTACAAACTACACACCAGTCAGAGTTACACTGAAACTACATATTTTTTATTAAGAGCTTTGCAAAAGCCCTTTTTGACTTTCAATGATGCGCTCTCTCTAATGAACCGTTGAAAAGTACCACCAGAAAAGTACAAAGATCTTTTATAGCCAAGATACACCCCTCTCAACTTACATGACGAACCACAGATCAGAGCAATTTTCCCCGACATTGTACAGGACAGGAATCCAGTAGGAGTCTAGGAGCTACACACACAAGCCAGAGTCAAAACTTCCAGAGTTACCTCTGACCTATTCAATAAACTGTCTTGAGTAAACAGTGCATTGAGACTTTTTTTAAAGGCATGCGGGAAAACAGAGGAGGAAAATGAGTTCATATTAAGGGCTTTATAATTACTGACTCTATTTCCTCACCTATTGATAAGACTATTCACTATGGGGTCAGGGTGCAACGTTTTTCAGAAATGTTAATCAACATGGCCGCCACTGTTTTAAGATGGATAAGTTTAGATCTGTGTGTCTAGGCTGTAATAGTAGGATTCTTATTCTAAGACAACCATTTAAAAATGATAGTGTGTGTGTGTCCATCTCACAGATTTCACTATATTAACATGAGTGCACACCAGATAAGTGACAATCGTAGCCAATACAACACATTTACATAGTAATATATTTACTAACTAACTGGTGCGGGGAATCTTCACTGTTTAACCACCAAAGAAGGTTACACGATTACATTCAATGTGGACATGTGTTCCTCTGGGCTTAATTTGATTAAACTCCTACTTGGTGAGTGACTGCTACTGTGTAAATTAAACTTTAGTATAGGGACAATGTCCATCGCCTGCCATAGTCCAGTCTGACCTTGTGTTATAGTGTTGAACCAAGCGGAGCCTCCGAACAGTAGATTTCTACTCCCTCAATGGTGCTACTTTGTCTCCATAAATCACAGGCAAGGGTGTGTGTATTCATTAGTTGCATTCCTTTGCAAAAAATTTAGTCTGTTGCATAATGCTTTGCATTATTGAAAGGTTTTGCACTGGAAATAAACTGTTTACTGTCTCCTTTAGGTGTGATGGTGTGGGGTTGCTTTGCTGGTGACACTGTCTGTGATTTATTTAGATATCTTGTCTAGCATGGCTACCACAGCATTCGGCAGCGATACGCCATCCCATCTGGTTTACGCTTAGTGGGACTATCACTTGTTTTACAACAGGACAATGACCCAACACACCTCCAGGCTGTGTAAGTGCTATTTTACCAATAAGGAGAGTAATGGAGTGCTGCTTCAGATGACCTGGCCTCCACAATCAGCCGACCTCAACCCAATTGAGATGGTTTGGGATGAGTTGAACCGCAGAGTGAAGGAAAAGCAGCCAACAAGTGCTCAGCATACAGTATGTGGGAACTCCTTTAAGACTGTTGGAAAAGCATTCCTCATTAAGCTGGTTGAGAGAATGCCAAGAGTGTGCAAAGCTGTCATCAAGGCAAAGGGTGGCCACTTTGAAGAATCTAAAATATACAATATATTTTGATTTGTTTAACACTATTTTGGTTACTACATGATTCCATATGTGTTATTTCCTAGTTTTGATGTCTTCACTATTATTCTACTATGTAAAACAGTAAAAAATAAAGAAAAACTCTTGAATGAGTGTCCAAACTTTTGACGGGTGCTGTACATGAATTTGTACAATACAAACTCTTGTTTTAATTTGGAGTAAAGGGTTTTTGTTGCATAACGTTTTGCAACAGACTAAACGTTTTGCAATGGAATCTGACTAATGAATACACCCCAGATCAGTCCTCCCCATTGATGTGAATATATTGTAGACACAGAAATCGGAATGGGTTACCTTCAGTATAGTATCACCACACAGGACAACATGACTGACAATGCAAAGATGACAGCACACAGACCTACAAGGCATACTGTATAGTCTCTAGTCCGAGCAGGATGAGAAGGATACAGCAACTAAGAAGATTAGAAGTGTTTTAACAAATTAAAGGGAATACGGAGGGTTCACCCAGTTGAAATAATGCCATAGGAGCCCTTAGACAGTAGGGTCTATGTGTAGACAGGACAGAGTCTGTGATGTCAGAGGGCTGGGCAGGGCCAGAAAGTGCAGTAGTTAGGGTTCACTAGGCTGTATAGTACAGTAGGGTCCATGTGTAGACAGGACAGAGTCTGTGATGTCAGAGGGCTGGGCAGGGCCAGAAAGTGCAGTAGTTAGGGTTCACTAGGCTGTATAGTACAGTAGGGTCTATGTGTAGACATGACAGAGTCTGTGATGTCAGAGGGCTGGGCAGGGCCAGAAGGTGCAGTAGTTAGGGTTCACTAGGCTGTATAGTACAGTAGGGTCTATGTGTAGACAGGACAGAGTCTGTGATGTCAGAGGGCTGGGCAGGGCCAGAAAGTGCAGTAGTTAGGGTTCACTAGGCTGTATAGTACAGTAGGGTCCATGTGTAGACAGGACAGAGTCTGTGATGTCAGAGGGCTGGGCAGGGCCAGAAAGTGCAGTAGTTAGGGTTCACTAGGCTGTATAGTACAGTAGGGTCTATGTGTAGACATGACAGAGTCTGTGATGTCAGAGGGCTGGGCAGGGCCAGAAGGTGCAGTAGTTAGGGTTCACTAGGCTGTATAGTACAGTAGGGTCTATGTGTAGACAGGACAGAGTCTGTGATGTCAGAGGGCTGGGCAGGGCCAGAAAGTGCAGCAGTTAGGGTTCACTAGGCTGTATAGTACAGTAGGGTCCATGTGTAGACAGGACAGAGTCTGTGATGTCAGAGGGCTGGGCAGGGCCAGAAAGTGCAGCAGTTAGGGTTCACTAGGCTGTATAGTACAGTAGGGTCTATGTGTAGACAGGACAGAGTCTGTGATGTCAGAGGGCTGGGCAGGGCCAGAAAGTGCAGCAGTTAGGGTTCACTAGGCTGTATAGTACAGTAGGGTCTATGTGTAGACATGACAGAGTCTGTGATGTCAGAGGGCTGGGCAGGGCCAGAAGGTGCAGTAGTTAGGGTTCACTAGGCTGTATAGTACAGTAGGGTCCATGTGTAGACAGGACAGAGTATGTGATGTCAGAGGGCTGGGCAGGGCCAGAAAGTGCAGTAGTTAGGGTTCACTAGGCTGTATAGTACAGTAGGGTCCATGTGTAGACAGGACAGAGTCTGTGATGTCAGAGGGCTGGGCAGGGCCAGAAAGTGCAGCAGTTAGGGTTCACTAGGCTGTATAGTACAGTAGGGTCTATGTGTAGACATGACAGAGTCTGTGATGTCAGAGGGCTGGGCAGGGCCAGAAGGTGCAGTAGTTAGGGTTCACTAGGCTGTATAGTACAGTAGGGTCCATGTGTAGACAGGACAGAGTCTGTGATGTCAGAGGGCTGGGCAGGGCCAGAAGGTGCAGTAGGCTGTCTGCTAAACAAGGATTACAGAGCAAGGGATCTCTTCCTCTCTCTAATTCTCTCCCTCTGATGGGGGTGAAATGACAGTCATGTTGATGGAATCTCATTTCTGGACAGAGAGAGGTAAGGACATTGTCTATTTGAAACTGATTTGTGGATTTGATTGTTGTGTAACTGCGGGACAATATGTTGGGATAGGGCTTGGAGAGCACTAATCCCTCCTGCTCTTGGAGGAGTAAAGCCTATTCTGGTTTGCATTAGCCAGTTGACCAACTTGGCCCAGGCAGGGTTGCATTTCATTATGTGCTTGGTCTATTCTGAGTATATTTGCTCTTGTTTAAAGAGACAAAAAATAAGTGTGAATGTAAGTGTTTAACCTATTCAATTAGGTGTTCTGATTACCACCAACATTCCGTTGTGTACTTAGTAGAGGCAAGAATGGAACGGCTATAAAATATAACGTGTTTTGGTTATGTCATTTAGATGTTCACAGGAGCCCCCGGCATATTATTCCACATTGAGTGGAGCGCAGGCACCCTAAAATTGTTGGAGTCCAACAGCTATAAAGCTTACTAGCAACTTATTCATATAGGAACGTGGTGACGAACAGTTACTCAGAGCTGCTGAGGAAGGCATGCATCGTTGAACTCACTTATTTAAATACTCTGGGGGATGTCTGATATAGACCAGGGGTTTGACACTTTGCAGGCTGGTGCTCCGTTTTGTCAACCACGCGTGCCCCAAAACGTTGAACAATACGATTGTGTGCATCGCGGTTGGTGCGTGAATATTACAGTAGGTCTCCCTTATTTGACAAACGTGTCCAGGAAAGTTTCGATGTTGTCTCGTAAGCAGATTCATGTTGTTGTAGTTTGTATAACTTTTAAACGAGAAGTAGTATAAATGTACTTGGCAGTGACATTAAAATATTTAATTTAGAACTAGTGTGCCAAATGCGCACACAGTCAAAATCCAGTCAGTGCCAGGTGGTCAAGTCTGGTGACAATTTCAAATTAAAACAATCTAAATGTAGTTACTCTTGCTGAGTAAGTCTTGTAGGATAAGTCCATGTTTTTGTCGGAGAAAAGGAGGATAACTGTTTTACGGTCTGTGATAGACTATATATGCAAAAGTATGTGGACACCCCCTTCAAATTAGTGGATTTGACTTTTTCAGGCACACCTGTTGCTGACAGGTGTATAAAATCGAGCAAGCAGCCATGCAATCTCCATAAACAAACATTGGCAGTAGAATGGCCTTACTGAGGAACTCAGTGACTTTCAACATGGCACCTTCATGGGATGCCACCTTTCCAACAAGTCAGTTCATCAAATGTCTGCCCTGCTAGAGCTGCCCTGGTCAACTGTAGGTGCTGTTATTGTGAAGTGGAAATGTATAGGCGCAACAACAGCTCAGCAGTGAAGTGGTAGGCCACACAAGCTTACAGAATGGGATTGCTAAGTGCTGAAGCATGTACCGCGTAAAATTGTCTGTCCTCAGTTGCAACCGAGGAATCTGGGTTTGGCAGATGCCAGGAGAATTGTAATGTTTGGTGGAGGAGGAATAATGGTCTGGGGCTGTTTTTCATTCCAGTGAAGGGAAATCTTAACACTACAGCATACAATGACGTTCTAGAAGATGATGTGCTTCCAACCTTGTGGCAACAGTTTGGGGAAGGCCCTTTCCTGTTTCAGCATGCCCCCGTGCACAAAACGATGTCCATACAGAAATGGTTTGTTGAGATCGGTGTGGAAAAACTTGACTGGCCTGCACAGAGCCCTGACCTCAACCCCATCAAACACCTTGGATAATTGGAACGCCGACTGTGGAGGCTGTTATAGCAGCAAAGGGGGACCATCTCCATATTTATGCCCATGATTTTGTAATGAGATGTTGGACGAGCAGGTGTCCACATACTTTTGGTCATGCAGTGTAAGTCATGTATTATAGTAACACTTTTAGTTGACTGTGGCATCAGCTTCTCACAGGATGACATCTCCTCTCCTTATGTGGACATTGTCATGTGGACATTAGGAGATTCACCTGAGATTCAGTCAAGGCTCCGACTCTGTGGTCGCGTCTAGACCCCTGGGGAGGCTCCATGGAGGAGTACCTGCTGAAGAGGGAGCATACTCTAGCAGTGGTTCTACCAGGAGGCCTGGAGAAAACGGCCCAGATACATGGGAGGTAAGAGGCATACAGACAGAAAGTTTCGTTGGAGCCATACAAAATCGTACTGTGTATTTGGAATGGATTGACTTTGTACGAAAAAGGTATGAAAATGTATGCACTCACTAAGATGCTCTCGATAAGAGCATCTGCTAAATGACTCAAATGTAAATGGGTTCCTTTTATATTTGAACATCATTAAAATTAATTTAAAACCATGAATATAACTCTATACTGTGGACACATGTATGAACACCTGCACTGTGTTTCTATCCCTACAGTAAACCTGTGATGGACATACTGGTCACACTCTGTGCCCTGAACCACCTGAATCCATCTGAGTTCACCATAGAACTCCAGAAACCAAATCTCCTTCAATCCCAGCTCTCTGATTGGAGCCATGGAGGCTCACAGGATCCTACTGAAACCTAAAGGGGGAGAGGAGAAGATAAGAAGGCTGTACGTGCCAGAGGTAAATGCTAACAAAAATGCATCTGTACACACTAGCCAATCTCCAACCTAGGTCAGTTTATGTACTGAAGGGATACTGTTTCCTGAAAGGTCACTGTACGTCTGCTGATCAACTACAAGAAGAACCATAAGGTCATTGTGAGGGTCAGCCCTAGAGTCCCTCTGGAGCAGCTCCTGCCTGCGGTGTGTGTGAAGTGTGAGTTTGACCTGGAGTCCACCATTTTAATGAGAGCCAATGGCTCTGAAGAACCTTTAAACCTGAGCAGGTCCCTCGGTGGCTAAGGGAACTGTACGCCAAGGACATGGCAGGTGAGAGATGTCTTTATGTAACTCTGCTTTTCAGTTTTGGTGGCATACTTGTTTCATACCCAAACTGTTTTTGGAGACTGTCTACAGTATATTATTTACCCACTGAGTGCATCGTGTCTATATACTGTAAATAGGAAAATGCTAACATGGATGTCTATTTCTAATCTTGAAAAAGAAGAAAGAGAACAGAGGATTGTTCTGCTTATTCAGGAGAATTAAGAAGAAACCAGAAAAGGTACTTTATTTTACTCTCCCACAACTTAGCTTTAATATTGTATGTAAGCATTGTGTAAGAAATAGATTTTATACTTTGACTAGATCTGTGGATGCAGTTTTTTCTCTCAGCCGTACTAGAATTGAGTGCGTGGTAAGATTTCAGTGTACACTGATAAAGCTTTGTGATATGTGTTTTTTGCTGTGGTCTTCTTCTAAAGGGTCTCTCAGTGAGTGTCCCGGCCTCGTGTGGTCTGAAAAACCAGCGGGTGGCCAGCATCAGCATGAACTCCCTGGGTATCCACTCCTCCAACACCCTGCCCATGGACAACACCATGGCCATGAAAAGACGGGCACCCATGCCCCCCATGGCAGGCTCCCAAAGCGCCCCTGCTAACCTCAACGTCCAGCCGGTGAGTGACTGGTGGTTAGGGAGTAGGATTTAGGGCTGTGTCTCGATACTATTTCATGGTTTTCTTTGCTTGTCTGCTTTGTTAAGCCTTTACGAAACACAGCCCTTATTTTAAGTGTTTCTAAAATCCCCTATTAGAAAAATGAATGGTGGAAAAATGATTGGAACCATTTCCTTGTTTGTCCACTAGGTTTTTATGGGTATTATTACACCACCACCGTGGGGCTCTATAGGTGAAAGGACAGGTGAGGCTTCCACCATATTGACTTCACCTGATCTGATTGCCTAACTATGTCCTGCGAGTTTAGTGGTTATAGAGAAAAAGACACAAAAAAAATAAGCATGTCAATACTATTGAGACTCAGCCGATGACTTTAGACTTAAACTAGTGGTTCCAAATCCTTATTCCCTGACCACAGTGAGAATGTATGGTGGATTTGGAGGATCCTGGGTTAAAGCGGTATTTGTTTCTGGTGTTTTCCAGTTGACCTCTAGGAAGAAGAGGAGAGCCCCCCCACCTCCTCCCTGTGCCCCCCCACCATCATCCTCCTGTGTTATCACCCCTGAGATCAAAGGTCAGTCATTTTGAATCACTAGTTGACTTGACATTTGAATGGACTCTCAGTGTTGTAATATTGAGTTAGATCAGGAATTGGCAACTTTGATGGGGGGGGGGGGGGGGGGGGGGGCACAAAAAAACAGAACTTATCATGAGGGGCTGCAGTGGCTCGTGGGTCTGCATACCCAAATCATACAGTTGACCATCCCTGAGTTAGAGGGTGGGCTCATGTCGAATCATATACTGCATATGGTGTCTCACCTGTCTGCTAGTGGTCAATATGTTAGTGGGCTCGTTCTGTTGACTCCTATTCCCCTGCCTGACTGGTTGTCCTGCTTGACTGTTGGTTCTCCTTGGCAGTGGTGTTCATCTGTAGGCTGTTAAACACTGATTAGGGCTCCCGGTAGGCGGTACTTCTCAATCCTGGCACCTGAGCAGGATTGTAGACCACTGTTCTAAGCAGTGTCCCCTTCTTTCTCCCCTGCAGACGGCGAGTGAGAGCTGCGTCCTCCTTTCCTCTTCCTCTGTGCTGCTCCTTCTGTTCCACTCTCCTCTTGTCCCCGTGGTGAACGATTCTTCCTGCTCTCCTCCATGTTGGTTTTTTGGACTGTTGTGTTTATCACTCGGTTGTCTTCTTTATAAGCTCTTTATTTGATTTCTGTTTCATGTGTTAGTGTGTTGTGCTTTTACCGCCTGTGTAACCTTTTGTTTAGTTTCTCTGGGTTTAGATGGTAGGTTTCTCAGTACAGTCACACATTGCTTTATTTCCTGCAGCATCATAGCTGTGCCTTCTAGAGAGACGCATCAGGACAGTCCCAGAGGAGTCGGATACACTCTCAGAGATATCCAACCCATACACAGCTTTGGCCCACACCAATGGAATACCTGGAGATGAGGTGACCTCAACTCCTGAACTACTGGAGAGCAGGGGATTGTTCTGGAAGCCCAGTCTGGTGATAGAGGAGGCAGAAGTGGACCGTTTCTGTTTCCCTCCTCCCCCTCCCCATCCCCCTGTGTGCTATGATAAGGAGGTGGAGGAGACGGAGCCGGCCCAGTTACGAGTGAGGCCTCCTGGGGGAACAAATCATCGCCCTCCCTCTTATCCTCCCCCTTCTCTTCCTACGATGAGTCATACCTTCTGCGAATCAGCGGAGGGAGACAATCAGACTGATGCCTCTTCTTCACCCAAACTGAACATGATTAATTTGACTTCACCCAAACCATACGTGCCTGCAGCCCTGGCCAGGAAAACTGCCATTCCCTCCTGCTTTACCCAGGCTGTGACTCTAGCCGCCCGTAAGTCCCAGTCCTCCTGTCCTCGAAGGCCAGCACCAGACTTGCTTCCCTCCTTCTCCGGCTCCTCACCCTCCACTGCTTTACTGCTAACCAATGCGGTGAGTGATGATTTTGACCTGCACTGACACAGTGATGACATGCACATTTTGCCATTGTAGCAACTGGATTGGACCCAAAACTGAACCATTGTTTACCCCTATCATACTGCAATGTGCTTCCTTCTATACATAAAGTTGCCATTCTTAACTTTCATGATCTCTCTGTGAACCTCACATGTTCCACAGGTGAACTCTTTACACCAGTGGAGGCTGGTGGGAGGAGCCATAGGAGGACGGGCTCATTGGAATGGCTGGAATGGAATAAATGGAACGGAGTGAAACAGGGTTTCTATGTGTTGGATACCCTTCCATTCCAGACATTGCAATGAGCCTGCCCTCATACAGCTCACCCCACCAGCCTCCACTGCATTACACAGGAAAGAAGGGAAGGGCATATCTTTATGGAAGTGTGTACATTCTACAGTGTGATTATTATTTTTTTCTCTCTGGAAAGACGCCATTTGTTACATTAAATGGCGACATATGCCTTTCTTCTGAGACACCTTAGTGTTTGTTTGTTATCTTCATGTGTATGTGCAAAAGGTGGTATATGGCCCTGTAGAATACATCTATGGACATGCTCACACTCTGTGTGACCTGGTGGAGGAAGGACCTAATCTAAACTGGTGATATTCGTGTCTCTTGTCCTACAGGGGCCATAATGGCTTCATAGTAAATCTGTGAAATGGAAGTTTCTGTTTAGGTCGAGGCAACTGCAGTGAAGTAGTGCCGGCCACCACATAGTCACATGACCTCCAAATGGACCCCACTTAGAGGTCGACTGACAAATCCCAGAAGCCCAGGCCCCTGTTTTGCACTGGGAGACATATGAAAGCTGGTGGTTCCTTTTAACATGAGTCTTCAATATTCCCAGGTAAGAAGTTTTAGGTTGTAGTTATTATAGGACTATTTCCCTCTATACCATTTGTATTTCATTAACCTTTGACTATTGGATGTTCTTATAGGCACTTTAGTATTGCCAGTAACAGTATAGCTTCTGTCCCTCTCCTCGCTCCTCCCTGCGCTCGAACCAGCAACACAACGACAACAGCCACCATCGAAGCAGCGTTACCCATGCAGAGCAAGGGGAACAACTACTAGAAGGCTCAGAGCGAGTGACCTTTGAAACTCTATTAACGCGCGCTAACTAGCTAGCCATTTCACTCCGGTAACACCAGACTCATCTCGGGAGTTGATAGGCTTGAAGTCATAAACAGCACAATGCTTGACGCACAACAAAGAGCTGCTGGCAAAACGCAAAGAAAGTGCTGTTTGAATGAATGTTTACGCGCCTGCTTCTGCCTACCACCGCTCAGTCAGATACTTAGATACTTGTATGCTCAGTCAGATCCCCCGAGCTGACAAGGTGAAAATCTGTCGTTCTGCCCCTGAACGAGGCAGTTAACCCACCATTTCTAGGCCGTCATTGAAAATAAGAATGTGTTCTTAACTGCCTAGTTAAATAAAGGTTAATAAATAAATAAATAAATAATAATAATAAAATAAATGTAAAAAAATAATAATAAATCGGCAAAAATACAGATTTCCGATTGTTATGAAAATTTGAAATCAGCCCTAATTAATTGGCCATTCCGATTAATCGGTCGACCTCTAGTATAGATCAATATCATTCTCTGAGGCTGACCGGAACATATTCCAGTTCAAAACAATCTTAGAGCGTGGCTTTCGAATGGTCAGACCAGCGTTGAATGGTTCTCGTCACTGGTACAACCTGTTTGAGTTTCTGCATATAAACCGGGACGAGCAAGATGTCAGCGCGTTATAAAAACAACATTTATCCAAGACTTAATCCAAGAGTTTGGTTAGTGTACAGGTCATTTTATGTTCACTGAATGTTTGTTTTTGTATCATGCTACCTGAATTAATTGGAGGCAGTGCTGCCTTTTCCTTATGTTATTACGATATTTGACTTTTATGCGAAGATGTATTTATTTGACCTTGGTAGTACAGTATTTATGGGCTCTACATTTTTGTACTTGGAGTTTCCTGCTGACTCGTTAGTGTTGAAATGTGCCAAAACCGAGATTAAATCATATGTAATCTCTCCTCACCATCTCTTTTTGTTTGCCAAGGACAGAACTCTGAAATAAGACGACTTAAAATGTTACATTTCATTCTGTACATATCACACCTTTCTGAGTGAATTATTCTATATATTTTTTCCCAGACATGTAACATTACTATAAGTAAATGATATGCCTTAATCAACTAGTGTGTTGCTTTCTTTTGCCACTGGAGGGCAGGAGCACACCTCACAAATATCTCATGCACAGAACCACTGAGTGAGCTGTTTTGTGATCCACACTTGATCAATTATTAGCATTGACATCCAGATACTAAAGAAGAGCATCAATTATCGTTCATCTTCTTTGTCTTTACTGGTTATATCTTTTTTTAAATGCATTAGTGTGTTTTTATTTCAAGCCTTGTTATCTTTTTCAATTTATTAAGTTATGGTTGGTATTTGACAAGGCTATTCTACAGGGTGCCATGTTTAGAACATTGCAAGAAGATGATATGTAATATGAAATGGACATGATGTGAAATAAATCATGTTCTTGCTATGCATTGTTGTTCAGAGTGCAACACATTACTGAATAAACTGAGATGATGTACAGTGTTAAATCTTGTACTGTTGACATACTGTACCCCTGCCCGAAGGCTGCACTGTGTAACAGTATGCATGGGTGCTGAGTGCATCCACAGTATATTGATTCAGCTCTGGCCTTAGAGAGAGACAGCCAGCAAGCAGCCATCGCTACATAGTCAGGCCTAGCCAGAGCAGATGCAGCCTGTGGTTAAAGTCTCTTACTACCAGACCAGGGCAGAGCGCTGGGATACACTCCTCTCCTCTAGCTTGTGAAGCGACCTCTGACCCTATCGTGTTTCCACGGTGATCCCCCCCGGAGGATGTGTCCTCGCCCTCAAGGGCAGCGGCGATGTCATGTGGCCGTTGTCATGGAGAATGCCATTATCGCCCCTAAGGGAGAGTCACGTCTCGAAGGTAGAGGAGAGACGCACACCCACACACTGAAGCTACCTAAAGATATCCAGTACAAGTGACAACTCTGGCATTCTCCTTCTTGTGATGAAAGGTTGCATTGCAACCTGGGCTATGATGTTATACACTACATGACCAAAGTATGTGGACAACTGCTTGTCGAACATCTCATTAAAAACTCATGGGCATTAATATGGAGGGCTCTCCTTTTGGGCTCTCCTTTTGCTATAACAGCCTCCACTTTTCTGGGAAGCCTTTGCACTAGATGTTGGAACATTGCTGCGGGGACTTGCTTCAATTCAGCAATGAGCATTAGTGAGATCGAGCACTGATGTTGGACGATTACGCCTGGCTCGCAGGCGGCATTCCAATTAATCCCAAAGGGGTTCAATGGGGTTGAGGTCAGGGCTCTGTGCAGGCCAGTCAGGTTCTTCCATACCGATCTTGACAAAACATTTCTGTACAGAACTCGCTTTGTGTATAGGGGCATTGTCATGCAGGAAAGGGCCTTCCCCAAACTGTTGCTAGAAAGTTGGAAGCACAGAATTGTTTAGAATGTCTTTAAATGCTGTAGAGTTAAGATTTCCTTTCACTGGAACTAAGGGGCCTAGCCCGAACCTTGAAAAACAGCCCCAGACCATTATTCCTCCTTCACCAAATTTTACAGTTGGCACTATACATTCGGGCAGGTAGTGTTCTCCTGGCAGCCGCAAAACTCAGATTCGTCTGTCGGACTGCCAGATGGTGAACCGCGATTCATCACTCCAGAGAACGTTTCTACTGCTCCAGAGTTCAATGGCGACAAGCTTTACACCACTCCAGCCGACGCTTGGCATTACGATCTTAGGCTTGTGTGCAGCTGCTCAGCCATGGAAACCCATTTCATGAAGCTCCCGACGAACAGTTATTCTGCTGACGTTGCTTGCAGAGGCAGTTTGGAACTAGGTAGTGAGTGTTGCAACCGAGGACAGGCGATTTTTACACGCTGGCGCTTCAGCACTCTGCGGCCCCGTTCTGTGAGCTTGTGTGGCCTACCACTTAGCGGCAGAACCGTTGTTACTCCTAGACATTTCCACTTCACAATAACAGCACTTACAGTTGACCAGGGAAGCTCTAGCAAGGCAGAAATTTGACGAACTGACTTATTGGAAAGGTGGCATCCTATGACGGTGCCACGTTGGAAGTCACTGAGCTCTTCAGTAAGACAATTCTACTGCCAATGTTTGTCTATGGAGATTGGATTGCTGTGTGCTTGATTTTATACACCTGTCACCAACAGGTGTGTCTGAAGTAGATGAATCCACTAATCCACTGATCATATTGTGTCAGTCACATTAGATATTTAATTAATAAAGCCTTTGATTAAGCAGGGCCTTTTAGATCAAATTAAATCATGCTTTATTTATACAGCACATTTCAGGCATAAATGCAACACTGCACTTCACAAGGAAAAACATTCATTAAAAAAAAAACTGAAATAAGAGGATAAAAAAAGAGTAACAAAGACTGAACAACTAAAAAGCACACTTAGGAAAAGCAAAACTAAAAAGATCTCTTTTAAATTATGTCCACAGTTTCAGCCCCCCTCAGGTTCTCTGACAGGCTGTTCCAGAGGTTGGGGGCATAACTAAAGGCTGCCTCTCCATACCTCTTGGTCCTAGGCTTTGGGGACAGAGGGCCTGAGGGACGTACTCTGAAAGCAGGTCTGACATGTATTGGGGTGCACAATTGTGGATTGATTTAAAAACCAATAAAATTATCTTAAAATGAATTCTGAAACTCACAGGCAGCCAGTACAGAGACCTTAAACCTGGTGTAATGTGTGCTCTCTGTCTGGTCTTGGTCAGTACCCGTGCTGCAGCGTTCTGTATGTTTTGCAGTTGACCAATGGCTTTCTTGGGCAGACCAGACAGGAGAGCATTGCAGTAGTCTGCTTGTAATAAAAGCATGGAAAGAGTTTCCCTGTATCAGCCTGAGAGTGAAACAGCCGCACATTGGAAATATTCCTCAGGTGGTTAAAAGCTATTTTGTTCACATTCCTAATGTGTGATTTGAAGTTGAGTTCAGAATATAAAATGACACCTAGGTTTTGTACCTGGTGTTTTATCTTTACTGCCCATAAATTAAAATGTGATCCAAATTCTCTGTAATAATTGGCTCCAATAATAAGTACCTCAGTCTTGTCTTGATTTAGCTGGAGGAAGTTGTGAGCCATCCAAGTATTTAAACCACTAATACAGTCTTAAGAATTTATCTGTGGAGCTAAAATACTCTGGTGACACAGAAATGTTTCTGTGCGTTGCAGTGAAAATCAATTACGTGCTTTCTGATAACGCTGCCAAGGGGTTACATATACTGTATAAACTGAACAGTACCAGACCCAAAACTGAACCTTTTGGAATGCCACGTGATGTCTTTTTTCTCTGAGTTCTGTTCACCAGCGGTGACAAAGATGAAGAGGCTGTTTTGTGTTGGTGTGGAGGCCTTACCGTGGGGAGGTAGTGAGAGAGACACACACAGCCTGTTTAATGTCAACCTGAGTGTGCCTTGAACACCACTACTAGGACAAGCGCCGTTGTTGTGTTACCAGTTCACACTTTGACTTGTTTCCTGGTCAAAGAGGGGTCTGGACTTCTTATCATGTCCATCAACATATGAACGTAACAACCGTTTACATTTTCAAATCAAATAAATCATTCATTTGTATGATTCTTATTATCTTATTTCCCTTTCTCTCTGCAATTCTAACTGTCAAAAATACAAGGAAAATCCTGGACGGAGTGAAGGAATCGCTTCACATCAATGATAGAAATAATCTGGATAATTTATTGATCTCAAACTCACACCAGAGTGTTCCCTTCACATAGGGAACAGCAGGAAGCCACTGAAGGTGCTGTAGTTACTCGACTTTTCATCATAGAGCTCCTGATTTACTGGGAGACGCATGTAGACCACATCCCCGGCCTCCAGCTCTAGAGTCAACGCATTAGACAAGAACCTATTACGCCCATTGTCATTGTTCTGGTGATTGAACATGACACTCTTGTCGTTGTGGTAAATATAGGCATCTATGGACTGTGGACCCTTGAGACCCATGGCAGTGAATCTGATGTAGTAGAGTCCTCTCACTGGTGCTGTGAAGACACCTGCATCAGAGGAGAGTAAAGTAAGTTAACAGACTGTCACAGACACTGTTAGCAACGCTGGAATAGCTGGTTGTCTACATGTTTCTATATGGGATAAAGATGACACAATCACAATGCTTGTGTACACCTGTTCGATAGCAGATGTCTAATGTGGACATGATCTGATCCCAGATCACATTTGAATACAAGGTGAAAGATTTTTTTGTGTGTGTTCTGTACCTGTATTTGGGTTGTAGGCCTTGCCGATGTTGGTGATGACCCTTCTGTATACTAGTGTGGTGATACTATTAAAGGGTCCTAAATATCCATCGTTAGTCAAACCAGCAGAGAAGGCCACCTTTGGTCTGTCTATGAACACAGAGGAGGGAATTCAAATTCACTGATTAAAGACAAACAAACATGTTAAATGCATAATATGAGCCTGATGAAGACAAAAATCACCTAAAAAGACATGGAAATGAAATCCTAACAAAAGGTTTAAGTGAAAAGCAAAGATGCAATCTGCAACATTTATCATATTACAAACGCATTCGGCAATGAAGAAAAAAGAAAACACTGATTCGCCAACAGCCCAACAGCCATTCCATTAGATTACAAGCATGTGCAGTTGCAGGCCTACAGTATATGCACCATGGAGTTTACCTGCATTCTCTCTCCTCAGCTCCTCCACCATCCCCTCGCTGGCATTCAGTCTGGCCTCTAAGGCTACCCTTACAAAAAGACAGATTAGTCAACTGAAGCTTAAACTCTCTGTTTTAAGCAGAATGATTTCATATATGTGACTGAACTCAAGATTGTCTTTCTTTTACATTTGATTAAAGTACAGACTCAGCTTCAAAATGGCATATAATATGATATAATTAAGATATGTTTCTTTGAAATTTGATAAACCTGTTATTACATTTTGGAGACAAGTAGGACGAAAAATGCCCTTTCTAGAGGGCTCTTTGTTTACGGCCATTCAGCATCGTTCACACCCTCTTAATCCTTCGCCCCACCCATCTTTTAAAAAATTCCCATGGAAACGAATGAGTCAGCATGGCATCGTCCTCCAGGAAGTAGTCTCTCTATTGTCCCCCTCCATTATCTCAAACATGAGATCCTGCCTTTCTCCCTACATAGCTCAGTGCTTTCCCCTTGGCAAAACTAGGGTCATCATTTAACAGATCCCAGACACGTTTGTAATTAAGGCATATGACAGTTCAGAGGAGTAGGAAATGGCAACAAACGCCTACGATCCGGGAATCCGGTCCTTTACCTGTATTCCCATTCTCACTGTCTGTCGCTCTGGCCTCCAGGGCTAAAATGGCATGGGAAACAGCCATGAAAAGTGAGTTCATATGAGAAATATGCATAACTAACTGTCTATAAACAACTTCATAGACAATTTTACAAATACAGTTTTATTCGTGACCCTTTCTTTCTAATGAGAAACAACTGATGTTGGTGGACAAACTACATTACCTGCATTTATTCTCTTCAGCTCCTCCACCTCCCTTTCACTGGCACTCAGTCTGGCGCCCATGGCTAGAATTGTGGGAAGAAAGTAAGTTCATGATCCTCCTCTGAACTGACCTCATTATAACAAATTAATTTATATTACAAAACAGCCCTCTGACCTGTATTCTGTTCTTTCAAGTCCTCTACCTCCCTCTCGATGACACTCAGTCTGGCCCTCATAGCTGGATTTATGGGAGAGAAAAAAAACAATTCTCAAAAACATGTTGATCCTCCACTGAAATGACTTCTAAATGAACCAAATTCCATAAATACCAGCATTCTCACTCTCCAGTCTGGCCTCAGATCCTCTTCGCCATTTTTCTCTCCACCTTCTTTCCATCTTTTTCTCCATGTTCCTCATCTTCTCTCTCTGCTCCAAAATCATGGTTCCCAGGTTATCCACCACGTCTCTAAGCTCCTCTACCTCACCCCAGATATCAGGCGTTGTGATGGTCTGGCCGGTCGTCTGTTTGCTAGTCAACTCTGTATCTCCAGTCCCGCGGCTCTCCACTAAACTCTCTCTATCCCCTCCACTCTCTCCCTGAGCCCGTGTCCCAGACTGACAGAGCAGCAACACCAGCAGAGCTACAGCACCCCTCATTCTGAAACGACACCTCTTCAGAAATAACGCAGCCTGTGAGGCTCACTACAGGCAAAAAAAGTAGTGAAGCCTGAGAAGTGTTTCACATGTTTCTGACGTGATGTGTACAAAGTAACGTCAAGGATCCTGCTGAAGAATTCAAGGTGAGCTGACTGCCTTTTTAATCTGAGACACTGCAAGGTTGTGGGAGAACCTGTTATTTGGTTGAAGGTCTTTCTTTATCTCCATAAGGTACCGTGTGTTGATGTTCGTGTTTATCTATTTACACAATACTAATACTGTGACAGATCACACACAGTGAATGAATGCACACCGTAGACACACAGATTAACTGATTACACATTCACAAGTAACACATCACATTATAATGACATTTTTTATAGTTATGCACACACATGCACACACACATGCGCACGCGCTCACACACACACGCACACACACGCACACGCACACACAAACTGTTGCATACTGTCGAATCAATTGAACAGCCCACAGAACAACCAGTAGTCAGTACTTCCCATTAATTTATTCAGTCATCTGTTCATTTGTTTTTTTAATCTATATATTATACCATTAAATGTATAGATTTAGGATGTTTTACAAAGAGCCTCACGGCTGGTATTCATACTGTAGTAGTAAGATGATATGCTCATCATAAATAAGCCTACAGGTGTGCTTGCGGTTGGAGTGTGTGTGTGTGTGTGTGTGTGTGTGTGTGTGTGTGTGTGTGTGTGTGTCCACTCGTTGGTACGTGTGTGTGCTCGTGTGTGTGTGTGCGTGTTCACGGAGTAGCTTTCGCTAGGATTGAAATAGGCAATCGATGAATAACCCAAAGCGTTGTTCTCCTGGACACACTGACTGACTAGCTGGTGGGGGAGAGGAGCTGAACAGTACTCAACAGCTCCACCTGGGGACTGACATCCCTCCCCCCTCCCCACAGTCCGATAGAGATGCAGGAAAGAGAACGTTAGCAGCGCCTGAGGGGCTGTTGTGTTAGGAAACAAAATGCGGGGGAGATGATATTTGACCTTTGACCTGGACCATATATTCAGCTGATCTCTTCTACTTTGGAAGAATGGGAAATCAGTGGTTTCCATGTAATTGATATTGTCATATTCTTGTAGTGGTGCTTTTTGTATGAGGATATGTGGTAACCTGGTTAAATGTTAGGGATATGATACTGGTGATTGTTTTTTATGATGTGGCAAATAGCCAGGGCAAACCAAGACAGAGCAAGACAGATGTGCTTGTATTCAAAATTACCATTTATTTGAGTTTTGTCAGATTGATGCCAACTATTTCACTGTAAAAGAGAGAGAGAGAGAGAGAAAGTGTGTGTATGTATTTTCGAAGCAAAACTTTACAGCTATGCACAGTAGCATTTTTTTCAGTAATTTCGTCAGTATCACTATTCAAGGTCATTCAATTAGATATTTTAAACAGGAGAGTAGTAATAGCATGATTTGTTAAGTATGTTTTTGATTTACCAGTTGGCTGTAGTGAGTGTAATAATACAGTAGTGAATAGGAGATGAACAAGGCTACCGAACAAAGCTACTGAATGAAGTTACTGAACAAGATTACTGAACAAGGTTACTGAACAAGGCTACTGAATAAGGTTCCTGAACAAGGATACTGAATAAGGTTACTGAACAAGGCTACTGAATAAGGTTACTGAACAAGGATACTGAACAAGGTTACTGAACAAGGCTACTGAATAAGGTTCCTGAACAAGGATACTGTTTGCATAAACACTTTTCTGATGTATTTTGATTCAACACAAATTGTATACTCTTATTTAGATGGGTGTGAAATTCTGCACAAATCAATGAATGCATCATACATCTCAACAATTATATTATTTTATACATATCAAATATGTGGATGTTCGGTATGAATGTACAAGTGGTCTGGTAAAAGAGAAAGTATGTTTCTAAATCACATTCACTTGTTTCGTGTGTGTAGATGACATAACGAACCAGAACTGACAATACCCTCTTGCGGGGGGCCGGAACAGATTGAATGGCCCGGAATCGGGTGTCGGACTCGGCCGGAATCCAAATGAATGACTGCCCAGAATCGGCCCAAGTACATCGGGCCGTTTCCGTCTACCGGAATTCAGCCACTTTACCGGTATCTTACCAGATCCCCCCAGAAGCGGCCCAATGCAACTTCAATAAATGTTTACAAATGGCCCAATTTAGTCATTTTAAATATTACTATTATACATTGTGTACATACAAATTATACCCATCCACAAAAAAAACATTTTCAGTTGGAGGAAACACCATACACCTGTGTGACCGTGTCAGCGTGCATGCACCTGGCCCGCCACGGGAGTCGCTACTGCGCGAAGGGACCCGGGCGGCCAAACCCTCCACTACTCCAATGTCGCTGGGCCAATTGTAAGTCGCCTCATGGGTCTATCGGTTGCGGCCCGGCACCGAACTCAAACCAGCATCTGTAGCAACGCAGTTTGCACTACGATGCAGTGTTTTAGACCGCTGCGCCGCTCGGGAAGCTCCACCCACAAAGTTTTGAATGGTTATCAATTGCCTTGCACAAAGTATCAAAATACTAAAATACTACACAGGACTCTTACGTTTTTTTTATTTAAATATTAATTGTATTTTTTGATCACAGAAACAATGAGAAAATATGGAAAAATAAATAATGAAATGTTAATTATATAAAGCAGCCCGTGTAATCATCTGCCAGAGACTAGCCTCAATCGGCCCGTAGTAATAATAAGTAATAATTTCGGGCCAGATAAATCACACCGGAATCAGCCCGAGCTCAATCCCCGCATCCTAGCCATAAGTAATACTGCCGAAATCAGCTCAGACTCGGGCCACATGACGTCGGCCAAGTCTGACACTCAGCCTCGTGCCCCGACTCTCAGCCGGAATCTACCCAGATCCACTGTGCTAGCTGGGTAACCACCAACCCAAGTACAGTCTTGATAGAATGATGGTTATCTGCTTACTGCCACTACAACCAATAATCATTATATAACAACGATACAATACGGTTTGATAGATCTCGACAGGCCGTTTCCACCTGTCATTTTCTTCATTTTGCAAGTCTCCGAGACTCTGAGGGAAAAATGTGTTTTTGTAACAAATGATTTGTGTCAAATCCTCCAAATTCAATTCGCTGACAAATTGACACAATTTCCCCTATGTATTTTCCATTGGCCTTTTCTTTGATTTAATACCGGCCTCTAAAATAGTCAGATTATGTAAATGATCAGATGAGGAAATTAATCAATCCATCCTGGTTTCACACAGAAAGTCATTTGATCTGTCACTAACTGTATACTTGGAGTCATTATAGAGGAATTATTAATCGTCTGTGATATTCATTCCGTCTGAACGTCCGAAATGATAGTGCAGTATTATTCAATAACCAGTAGGGGGCACAGTAATCACTATTTAAGAGTCATGGTGGTGGAACAACACTCAAGAAATTGTTGACTGGGATATAAAGGAAGAACATAATCATGACAGCAGTTGGACATCTTCATCACTGTTTAGTATCAGATGGTCAGTATCTGTGTCCTCAACACTCACCTCTAAGAAGATGTTGGTGTAAACGGTTTTATTATTGCTGGAGAAGACTAAATTAAAATATGTTTATTGGGATTTGATGGAATGATATTTCATTTATTTATGATATTCCATTAGATGTGTAGTTAGTGTTTATTTTTTCAACATTTTGTTGTTATGAATTTGATTCATTAAAAGCCGAATTGAAGAGTAGCTGCAAACACATGTGCTATGTCAATGTGCAAATTACAAATCTTACAGTATGTGTGTATACCTCTAATGGTGGAATTTAAGATGGCTAAAGTTAATATTTCTATGACTTTACCTACGACTGCTCTCCTTGTTGCTCACCTGGAAGCTCCTATTACAGTATCACATCGATATTTTGTAACCATATTCAAAGCAACACAATTTTGCTCACCAGAGAAAACACACCAAGAATGTATTTTACATTTGACAACTGAATGAAAAACTTCATCATTCCACTTCATCCCATTGACAGAAATGATGGACGACAGGTAAAATATCCCAAATACAAAACATCTCATAAATATCTGACTGCTACAATTAATAATTCATTTCCTTTTTTTTGATACAAAAAAAACCCAGAACAACAAGCGTAACAACAACAGGGATAATATATGCAGTAAAAAGCTCATTGTCTGACAGAGGAGTGGAGAGACCAGTGAAATGTGCACTGGAGTGAAACACGAGAGAGCCCCGGAAAGGGTGAGGCTCAATGTCACTCTGCACGGAGCACAGGCAGCGCAGGCAGCACAGACAGGCAGACAGGCGGGCAGGAAGCATAACAAACCTCCCCCAGATGAGCCTAGCAGCTCAGTTAGAAGCATGATGACTGTGTTATGAGATAATGAAGAAAAAATACTTTGGCCAGTTGAAGATTTGCTCCATAGAAATATATGTTATAAGCCTTGTAAAAAAAATACCATAAAGGATGCTTATAACAAGATATAAAGCATTATAACTGCCTGCTTTAAGTAAAGTGTTACACATTTTCCCCAATAATCCAATGTATTTTCTTGAAGTGTGTTTGAGAGCATATTGGAGTGAAAATGTACAAGGTTACTTTGTGTTTCTTTGTGGTGTATGTACAGATGTGTTTATTCTATTTGCTGCATTTGTCCTTTGTATACCTGGACTGTTGGTTGCTACACATCTTTCAATCTTAAACAAGTTGAGGCACAATACCTCCTTGCTTTAGATGACTTTGTGATGACCTTGTGATGCTTACCAAAAGGGTGTCCTTCGTCTGAAAGACTTATAGAAGAACGCTTGCCAACTTATTCTGTTCAAGAAAGAAGAAGCACAACACATTACTGCCTTAGACCCTTTAGACAAACCTACTCGCTTATTCCACCTGAAGATAAACCATTAACCAACCGAAACACATTGGTTTCTGGGAAATAAAGAGTGAACACATGGAGCTGCCATGAAAACCCTTTCAGCTTTTCTGTTCCTTCTTTAGAATTACAATATGGTTGAAGCACAGCATTCACCTCTGTTTTTCCCGACAGCAAACATGTTTGTTGTTTACTTTGCTTCCCTGCAAGGCTTTCTCTCTCAAGGCTAAAACCGAAGCATACCTCAAGACCATGTCTTGGTTTCATGCTGTTGTGTAGCCCAAATTCCTCACCTTGGCCCTTGTTATAAGACAGGGTAATTGCATCAGGGCTCTCTCCGTCTAGATGTGCCCTGGGATGGAGTCTCACAAGAGACAGGGCAGGTGTGACAGAACAACATTATAGTCCTATTGATGATCAGAATGCACTGTCCAGAGGGTGTGAGAAGCAGGCAGCACGTAGCATTGAACGGTGTCAGTCCGTGTTTCCTTTATGCATGCATTTCATTGTGCAGATGGGCACTAGTCGTATCTTTCATCTCGACGCCGTGCTCTTTGAGGTTGTAGTTAGTGGCGGAGGATGCGTGTGTGAGTGTGAGGAGACCAGTCTTTTTTCCATTAGCAGGTGTACTCTGTTGGCCTGCCCTGCTCAGACTCTTTGTAAGAGCCTCACCACTAGTTTAACCCTATCAATCGGGGTAAAGGAACTCGGGTATTTGCCACAATCACAGTTGACTCGCCTGTTATATCCGACTCCGTTTGACGTCACCAATCTGTGGAGGATGTTGTGTTTGTGGATTGGGAAAAACCTTACGTCTTTCACCCTAGTTTTGTTGTCCACCGTTCTTATCGAAGCTCCCAACATGCTCGTAGCTGCAACATTAGGAACTAAAGGGGTGTTAACACTGCTGCTGTTGTGATGACTCCAGGTTGAAGGATGTTTGGAGGAAAGGAAGTGGAGCCCTTTGCTCCCTCTACTTGTTGACGTGAGAGGGAAATAATTTATGAATATGATCGTTTCAGAGCTTCAGCTCACCACTGCTGTGATTACCGTAGCACTGTTTCAGACAGCGTTTCAGTCACTGACCAGGAAGAAAGCCTTTCATAATCAGACCACGTCATTTGTACTGCACATGTTTGTTTGAGGGCAGAGATTGACTTATGGCACTTGAGTGATTTGTTTCACTTGTTGATTTGTGTGATTATATATCTTGCCACTCAGTGAGTGGTGCTAGACTTGTGTTTTCTCCCTGAGTCTATACATAGGCTCAGTGGGCTAGCACAGTCTGAGAGCACACATACAACCTGAGTTTAACAGTGTGTCAGTCACAGTGAGGAAGACTTCATCCTCACCGTCCTGTTCTCACGTTATTGTGATTTAATGTATACCTTATTGTGGCTGTAGTTCTAGGTTGTTTCAGATCTATTCCGTATACTCTGTCACGATTCAGGTTAGTGCTTGTATACCACATTGTCGTCTTTGTTCTCTCTTCTGTTCCGTATTTTATTGTGCGTCCAAAAGCTTACACAATCCACATTCAAGGCAACGCCTAAAGCACATTTTCGACGTAACTGGTTTCAGGTTCCAAGGCTAGGTGATATCCAAGGTGTATTAGGTATTGTAGTTCAAGGTACAGTATGTGCTGTATGGCCTATATATGGAGTTGTTGATGTGCTGCAACAAACATTGATGGATTGAGTATGTCATGCAATGTGGAAAAGTACTATTTTATATACAGTATGTTCTAGAACACTTCTATTCAACCTGGTTCTTTGCTGGTTCTGGGGAAAAAAGGTGAAAAATATTAATTCAAGGCATGATGCCTGGGTGTTATTAATTCAGAGCCACAGTGACAACTGAATAATACAATTTAATGACATTTTTACATGGACTAAAAGTCAGAGTCCTTCCCTCATTCATTTTTAAGTCACTCTCAGGATTCAGGCTTTCCACAGTAATGACACCGGACACCTTTCCACGGGGCTGCATGGGAACATAGCACCCCCTCTCATGTTCATATCATACGATCATAGACTTGAGGAAACATCTCTTTCTTTATTTGGTTTTCAATATGGTTAAATTCTGAAATGCATTTTATTCTCTCTCAATGAAATAGGCACGGTAGCCTATAGTACACGCCAATGGTTAAAGTAATGTTCAGTTTTTAAAAGGATTGGAATTATATATAGTTTTTCTTCTTTGAGGGATGGCCTGAGTATACAAAACATTAACAACACCTTCCTTCTCTCTCCATGACATAGACTGACAGGGGAGTCCAGGTGAAAGCTATGATCCTTTACCGATGTCAGTGTAGATGAAGGGGAGGAGACCGGTTAAAGAACGACTTCTTATTACGCGCCTGGCCTAAAAATGGTGTTGTCATGGCTTACTTCCCCCCACGGGCTTTGGTCTAGGAGTTTAACAAAGAGTTTCCCTCTGCCCAGATGGCTCATAGCAACACGCAGAGAGAGAAAAAGGACAAAGTGATCACTTTTCACCAAAACTCTGAGGATTATCAGGACAGACTTTCTACCCCCCCCCCCCCCCCCCCCCAACTCTTTCTCTCTCTCTCTGTCGCTCTCTCTCACACACACCTTCCACTCTCATTCATTTTCACTTTTTCACTCTCTCTTTCTCTCTCTCTTGCTCGGCATCGCTAGTCAATAAAACACTAACTAGAAAAGGGGTCACTGATGGGAGGATCAATCCGCCTTGCCCCCCTGTGGCTTCCCCATCTCTCCTTGGTATCCTGCGTTGTCTCCATTGTGGCCCAGGCCCAGTATGTAGCCTAGTCTAAGCTGAGTGAAAGAAGCCCCAATGTGCTGTGACCCTGGTGGAGAATGGATCAGCGGAGGTAGAGGTGCAGTAATCGAGGTAGTGTATGGACAGCATCCTCTGTGGTATTGTGTGTCCTACGTGTGCTTTTCAAAAACTGTCCTCAAGTAGTCCAGACTCAGGGAATGATGGAAGATACTCATTGAATTGACGTCTTTAGAACATTTGATGATTGTCGCATCATGTAAAAAGGCGTTGAAGGCTTTCGTTGGACGACAATGACAAAGAAAAATGCATTTTAACAAATGAAATGCGGCGAAGGGGACAGTTTTAATGTATCATATTATTGGAAAGCAAAGGGGTGACATGCTTACCGGTAAATTATTTTGTGTCACTCAGTTCCCGTCGTGAGATAATATGCACCAGGTGAAATAACGTGTCTGTTCTTTGGCAGCATCCCGCCAGGCGCACTGTTCTTTGGCAGCATCCCGCCAGGCGCACTGTTCTTTGGCATTATCCTCGCGTCTCCTACGATTCAGCGTCCTGACATGTTTCTAGCTAAATGCATCCCCAACACTTTACAAATACATCCAATTCTGCGACAGAACATTTTTGTTTTCCATTCAGCGTCACAACCGTCAAGTGGAGTTGTCATATAAATATGTCATGAAAAGATCAAAGATTTCGCACCTGTCCGTTTGTGTAAGAGAAAATATGCTCTGGAATTGTTTTCCTGCAAATGTTGACACGTATCAAAAACAAACAAACAAACAAACAAAAAGGATGTCTGTGAAAAGCATTTGAATTCTTAAGGATACAAATTTTGCCCTTTGTCACCAAAATAGAGATGTTTGCTCAAATAAAGGAAACGTCTCCAGCTGCTACTCATAGGCCTACTCATATCATGTAAGAACCTGCTACTCTTTTACACAGAATCAACTTTTTCTAAGTATCCATACTACAGTAAATTGAATTGCATTTGAATACTTGAAAAGTTGGAGTCCTGCCGTCCTCCCTTGGTTTCTAAATGTATGACAATTTCATATCAGTGGAGATATCCCTGTCTGTTGGGGTGATTGACATAAGCCCATATTAGGAGGTTTTTTGGGGAAATAAGTCCATGGAGACATGGCGGATCCACGCTGCAGAAGGAGGAGAGCGAGCGCTAGTCTCCTGGAGGAGCCGTGCCTTCTTAACCCCGCTCATTGGTATGCTGATGCGTACACGTTGAGGCACACTCTAAATGGCTGAGCCTTCCAGACTCTCTTCCCCCCCCGACACAGCGCGGGGCAGACATGATCCCGCTGAGGCCCGGCGACGATATGCAGCGCGGAATACAGAATCATAGAACGAACCCAATTAATAATCACGTAGTTAGTTCATATTTTAGACACTGTCTGTGCAGTGTGCAGCCGCAGCGTCGCTCGTCTTGTCAAAGTTTTCAATTGGGAAAGTTGAGATATAGGGTTCAAAGTGTTTTTTATTTCTTGATATAGGCCTCACTGACAGGCCTATGTTTCTGGTCACATGTGACAGATGCATGGGGTTTTAACTTAAGACATATGGGCTTCTGTTATCATTCCCATAAGTGAAAAAACACACACAGAATCATGTTACATTTTCTTTTGTTTCAGATCACACCCCCAGTCCCAGAATTAGAAGAACAACATGTCAACCAGAGACATATCTGCTGTCAAGTGAGAAGATAGAATATCACGTTACCCTATTGTGACTTTCAACTGTAAGACAGTTATAGACAGATTGTTTTTGTCATATAACGAAGTGACCCTGAACCATACCACTCTCCTTTCAAACTATTCCGCAAAACTTCTGAAAAAAATCCCTTCAGAAAAAGACTGTTGGAATTTGGTAGACCTTAATGTCATTGTTAAGGAATATTACCAAAAACATACATATTTTTATCTTTATCGTTCTGAGGGACTTATCACTGAGCAGGCTTCGAGGTGCAAGGTTAGGTTCGACTCTTTGAACATGCTTAATGAAAGGCAATATGAAAGGTGCATCATCTGTTGTTTTATACCATTTTGTTCTGTTTCTCGGTATACTACACATGCTGCCACTAATTATACAAGCTAGGTAGTCCCCATACAGTCAGAAATGAAAACTCGACCGTTACTGACATATTCATTTTAAGTCTCTAATCAGATTTAAATATGCAAAGCAGGTCCCGATGGGTTTTCTTTGATATGCAAATAGAGAGTGCAAACAAAGGTGGAGGCGATGTAGATTTTTCAATATAAGAAAATCTCAAAGGTGGGCTCGTCGTCACATCTTGTTAGAAAAGGGAGGGGAAAAAACGTCATATTTCCATAATATAGCATTTAAGAGAAATGTCTTATATTTTCCATGCAGAACAAAATACTTAAACAGAAATAAGTGATAGGATAATGAGTTAGACAGTGTGCTTCAGAGTATTCATAATAGCTATAATCCCATGAGTAGGATACTGCATGCTCTACAGTCATACACACAGTAGTTGTGACTCCTATTCATATATCAAAGCCATATCTGATATGGATCTACTGTTTGCCGTCCAGCTGTATCATTGCATGTAAACAAGCCTGACATGGTGCTTTTCTGTGGAGCGTGTCCCAACTGCAGCTTACTGGCCAGTTATCAGTTTGATAGAATGTAAAGGGAAGGTCAGTGTTTCCATAATTCACTCTTACCATAAATCATGTTATGTGATCTGGATCCGCATAGCTATCAGCGCTCTCTTACTGCTCGGAGAATGGCAGCAGTATTTTGTTAAGGCATTTTGGCCCTCAGATTGAGGAGGTCACTATGGGTAAAAAAAAAAGAGATGAAGCTCATTTAAGTACAGACAAAAACAACGTGATCTTTAAAATAGAAGATACAAACAGTTTAGTGCAGAATACACTGCAAGCTGTCCTAATATGGAGACCGTAACAGATGGTTTTATTGACATGAAGTACTTTGTCGTATATTGTGTAGGTAAAGACACAAAAGCAGTTATGTGCGTTAACACATGCAGGCTTTCTTAATATGGACACTAACATTTCATGGACATACAGCACTTTGTAGGCTACAGTTTATTCTGAGTAGTGTTCAAAACACTGTCACCTCTACATACGTCCATGTTCTTTGCATAGCATCCAGTCAAATTCTGTTGCATGGTGTCTACAGCTACTGTATCAGTTAGCACCAACGTGAACAGAATAGACAGTAAGTAATACATGGTCAGCGAAGTGGAGCAAGGGAGGAAAGCTGACTTTTATTGACACCAGAATGGGGATGGTCTGACCTTCATTTCCAATTTCAGCCCACAGATTGGAAAACCCTGACTGCTCTCTCCAGTGTCCCAAGTGCCATTTTCTGTCTCCATGGTGTGGAGAACATGATTTCCCTTTTACTGAAATTAAAAAGGCTTCTGGCAAATAGTTTTGGCAAACCTTTGGCCAATTTGCCACAATAAATATTTTCACATGCAAAAATGAGTTTTGTGGCAAAATGTTTTGGCATATTTGCGGCGACTTGTGAACTTATGGCAAACAATTGTCGGAAACATGTGGCGAACATTCTACTGTTCGCTGCAAATTTGCTGCAAACTCCATATGACTACACTAATTGGATCAGGTTTTGGGTTACTGGGTGTTAACAACATTGAAATGTTATCTACATAAACCAAATTGCATATAACTTTAAATGAACTTGCTTCTCACAGAGACAATTAAACTTAACATACTAAATTTACAAAATATACTAAACCACATGTATTCAACAACAGATACAAATACAGTGCATTCGGAAAGTATTCAGAACCCTTGACTTTTTCCACATTTTGTTAGGTTACAGCCTTATTCCAAAAATGGATTAAAAAACTAAAATTGTTCATCAATCAATCTACAATACCCCATAATGACAACACAAAAATAGCTTTTCAAAAAATATAAACATATAAACATGCTATATTCACACCCTCTTTCCATTGATCATCCTTGAGATGTTCCTACAACTTGTTTGGAGTCCACATGTGGTAAATTCAATTGATTGGACATGATTTGGAAAGGCACACACCTGTCTATATACAGTGGCTTGCGAAAGTATTCACCCCCCTTGGCATTTTTCCTATTTTATTGCCTTACAAAATGGAAATAAAATAGATTTTGGGGGGGTTTGTATCATTTGATTTACACAACATGCCTACCACGTTGAAGGTGCAAAATATTTTTTATTGTGAAACAAACAAGGAATAAGACAAAAAACAGAAAACTTGTGCTTGCATACCTATTCACACCCCCAAAGTCAATGCTTTGTAGAGCCACCTTTTGCAGCAATTATAGCTGCAAGTCTCTTGGAGTACGTCTCTATAAGCTTGGCACATCTAGCCACTGGGATCTTTGCCCATTCTTCAAGGCAAAACTGCTCCAGCTCCTTCAAGTTAGATGGGTTCCGCTGGTGTACAGCAATCTTTAAGTCATACCACAGATTCTCAATTGGATTGTGGTCTGGGCTTCGACTAGGCCATTCCAAGACATTCAAATGTTTCCCCTTAAATCACTCGAGTGTTGCTTTAGCGGTATGCTTATGGTCATTGTCCTGCTGGAAGGTGAACCTCTGTCCCAGTCTCAAATCTTTGGAAGACTGAAACAGGTTTCCCTCAAGAATTTCCTTGTATTTAGTGCCTTCCATAATTTCTTCAATTCTGACCAATTTCCCAGTCCCTGACGATGAAAAACATCCCCACAGCATGATGCTGCCACCGCCATGCTTCACTGTGGGGATGGTGTTCTCGGGGTAATGAGAGGTGTTGTTTGCGCCAGACATAGCATTTTCCTTGATGGACAAAAAGCTCAATTTTAGTCTCATCTGACCAGAGTACCTTCTTCAATATGTTTGGGGAGTCTCCCACATGCCAAACGTATTTGCTTATTTTTTTCTATAAGCAAGGATTTTTTTCTGGCCACTCTTCCATAAAGCCCAATTCTTTGGAGTGTACGGCTTAAAGTGGTCCTGTGGACAGATGCTCCAATCTCCACTGTGGAGCTGGTGCTCCGTGGGATGTTCAACGTTTCAGATATTTGTTTATAACCCAACCCTGATCTGTACTTCTCCACAGCTTTGTCCCTGACCTGTTTGGAGAGCTCCTTGGTGCCACTTGGTTGGTGGTACCCTTTGCTTAGTGGTGTTGCAGACTCTGGGGCCTTTCAGAACACGTGTATATTTACTAAGATCATGTGACAGATCATGTGACACTTAGATTGCACACAGGTGGACTTTATTTAACAAATTATGTGACTTCTGAAGTTGGTTGCACCAGATCTTATTTAGGGGCTTCATAGAAAGTGGGTGAATACCCACGCACCACTTTTCTGTTTTTTCATTTTTTTATTTTTTATTTTTTCCATTTCACTTCACCAATTTGGACAATTTTGTGTATGACCAAATCTATTTAAATTACAGGTTGTAATGCAACAAAATACGAAAAATGCCAAGGGGGATGAGATGGCGCCGAAGAACATGGCTGATGTTTCACATTCTCCCAACCAATTGTGCTATTTTGATATTTCATTTGCGTTTTGTGTAACTTATTTTTTAACTTATTGTGTGCATAATGTTGCTGCTACGACCAAAAATAACTTCGGAACATCAGAAACGTGATTACTCACCACGGACTGGAAGAAACTTTTTCCTTTAATGAGTCTGACGAGAAGGATATCCTGCTTTCACTGGAACAGGCCCAGATTCACTCCTTTTGTGTGAAGAAAAGACACCGGAAAAGAGGCCGCAGATCGGGCACCCTTCTGAGAATCCGTAGGCGAGTGAGTAAACTCCCATTGCCTTCCATCCTTCTTGCTATCGTGCAATCATTGGAAAATAAAATTGATGACCTACGATTAAGATTATCCTTCCAACGGTTCAAAAAAACTATAACATCTTATGTTTCACTGAGATGTGGCTGAATGAAGATACGGACAATGTAGAGCTAGCGGGATTTTCCATGCACCGGCAGAACAGCGACGCTACCTCTGGTAAGACGAGGGGTGTGTCTTTTTGTCAATAACAGCTGGTGCATGATGTCTAATATTAAAGAAGTCTCGAGGTATTGCTCGTCTGAGGTAGAGTACCTTATGATAAGCTGTAGACCACACTATCTACCAAGAGAGTTCTCATCTGTATTATTCGCAGCCGTCTATTTACCATCACAAAGCGAAGCTGGCACTAAGACCGCTCTCAACCAACTCTATAAGACCATGAGCAAAGAAGAAAATGCTCACCCTGAAGCGGCACTCCTAGTGGCCGGGGACTTTAATGCAGGCAAACTTAAATAAATTTGATCAAATTTTTACTAGCATGTCACATGTGCCAGGAAAAAAACCTAGACCACCTTTACTCCACACACAGAGGCGCATACAAAGCTCTCCCCTTCCCTCCATTTGGCAAATCTGACAATAATTATATCCTCCTGATTCCTGCTTACAAGCAAAAAGTAAAGCAGGAAGTACCAGTGACTTGCTCAATACGGAAGTGGTCAGATGACGCAGATGCTACACTACAGGGCTGTTTTGCGAGCACAGACTGAAATATGTAACCAGGAGTCATCCAATGGCATTGAGGAATACACCACCTCAGTCATCGGCTTCGTCAATAACTGCATCAATGACGTTGTCCCCACAGTGACTGTACGTACATATCCCTACCAGAAGCCATGGATTACAGGCAACATCTGCATCGAGCTAAAGGCTAGAGCTGCCGCTTTCAAGGAGCAGGAGACTAATCCGGACGCTTATAAGAAATCCCGCTATGCCCTCAGATGAACCATCAAACAAGCAAATTGTCAATACAGGATTAAGATTGAATCCAGACTACACCGGCTCACATTTGGATGTGGCAGGGCTTGAAAACTATTATGGACTACAAAGGGAAACCCAGACGCAAGCTTCCCAGTGATGCAAGCCTTCCAGATGAGCTAAATGCCTTTTATGCTTGCTTCGAGGCAAGCAACACTGAAGCATGCATGAGAGCACCAGCTGTTCTGGATGACTATGTGATAACGCTCTCGGTAGCCAATGTGAACAAAACCTTTAAACAGGTCAACATTCACAAAGCCACTGGGCCAGACGGATTACCAGGACGTGTACTCAAAGCATGCACGGACCAACTGTCAAGTGTCTTCACTGACATTTTCAACCTCTCCCTGACCGAGTCTGTAATACCTACATGTTTCAAGCAGACCACCATTGTCCCTGTGCCCAAGGAAGCGAAGGTAACCTGCCTAAATGATTACCGCCCCGTGGCACTCATATCAGTAGCCATGAAGTGCTTTGAAGGCTGGTCATGCCTCACATCACCAGCATCCTCCCGGACACCCTAGACCTATCAAATTCGCATACCGCCCCAACAGATTCACAGATGACGCAATCTCAATTGCACTCCCCCCTGCCCTTTCACACCTGGACAAAAGGAACACCTATGTGAGAATGCTGTTCATTGACTACAGCTCAGTGTTCAACACCATAGTGCCCACGAAGCTCATCACTAAGCTAAGGACTCTAGGACTGGATCCTGGACTTCCTGACGGGCCACCCCCAGGTGGTAAGAGTAGGCAACAACACGTCTGCCACGCTGATCCACGCTGATCCTTAACACTGGGGCCCCTCAGGGGTGTGTACTTAGTCCCCTCCTGAATTCCCTGTTCACCCACGACTGCGTGGCCAAACACGACTCCAACACCATCATTAAGTTTGCTGACAACACAACAGTGGTAGGCCTGATCACCGACAACAATGAAACCCTATAGCCTCATTATTGTTATTCTTATTGTGTTACTTATTATGATTACTTTTTATTTTAGTCTACTTGGTAACTATTTTCTTCTTCTTGAACTGCACTGTTGGTTAAGGCTTAAGGGCTCGTAAGTAAGCATTTCACAGTAAATACTACACTTGCATTCGGCTCATGTGACAAATAAAGATTGACTTGATTAGGCACTGTAAGGTCCCACAGTTGACAATGCATGTCAGAGCAAAAACAAAGCCATGAGGTTGAAGGAATTGTCTGTAGAGCTCCAAGCCAGGAATGTGTCTAGGCACAGATCTGGGGAAGGGTACGAAAACATTTCTGTTGGATTTAAGGTCACCAAGAACACCATGGCATCCATCATTCTTAAATGGAAGAAGTTTGGAACCACCAATAATCTTCCTAGAGCTAGCTGCCTGGCCAAACTGAGCAATCGGGGGAGAAGGGCCTTGGTCAGGGAGGTGACCAAGAACCTGATGGTCACTCTGACAGAGCTCCAGAGTACTTCTATGGAGATGGGAGAACTTTCCAGAAGGACAACCATCTCTGCATCTCTCCACCAATCAGGCCTTTATGGACGGAAGCCACTCTTCAGTAAAATGCACATGACAGCCTGCTTGAGGTTTGCCAAAAGGCTGTTGGTGGCAGCATCATGCTGTGGGGATGTTGTTCAGTGGCAAGGACTGGGAGACTAGTCAGGATCGAGGGAAAGATGAACGGAGTAAAGTACAGAGAGATCCTTGATGAAAACCTGCTCGAGAGCCCTCAGGACCTCAGACTGGGGCGAAGGTTTACCTTCCAACAGGACAACGACCCTAAGCACACAGCCAAGACAACGCAGGTCTGGCTTTGGGACAAGTCTCTGAATGTCCTTGAGTGGCCCAGCTAGAGCCCAGACTTGAACTCGATCGAACATCTCTGGAGAGACATGAAAATAGCTGTGCAGTAACGCTCCCCATCCAACTTGACAGAGATTGAGAGGATCTGCAGAGAAGAATGTGAGAAACTCCCCAAATACAGGTGTGCCAAGCTTGTAATGTCATACCCAGGAAGACTCAAGGCTGTAATCGCTGCCAAAGGTGCTTCAACAAAGTACTGAGTCAAGTGTCTTAATACTTATGTAAATGTGATATTTCAGTTACATTTATTTATTCATTTGCAAACATTTCTAAAAACCTGTTTTTGTTTTGTCATTATGGAGTATTGTGTATAGATGGATGAGGGGAAAAAACGATTTAATCCATTTTAGA
Organism: Oncorhynchus mykiss; assembly: GCF_013265735.2. Lineage (NCBI taxonomy): Eukaryota > Metazoa > Chordata > Actinopteri > Salmoniformes > Salmonidae > Oncorhynchus > Oncorhynchus mykiss. Next base: position 17,844,065 of record NC_048571.1, read on the forward strand.
ATAAGGCTGTAACGTAACAAAATGTGTAAAAAGTCAAGTGGTTTGAATTACTTTCCAAATGCACTCTATGCATTGCTTGTGCTGAGAAAATATACTATGCAGGCCTACTGTCAGTATTTGTCATTATATAAAGAAAATGAGATGTCCACGTAGGCCTATCTCACGATATCTAATGACTCAATATCATGTATGATATCCGGAGGGAATCCCAAAATGATTTGTGCATGAAAGAAAAATGTGGATTTCATATTTGTCAAATTATTGACCATGTGCTGAGAACTCAGAAATGCATCAGAAATCGTATTTTTAGCACATCAAAAAGCATATCAAGATCCGGATATGGACCTCAGCCAAGAAAAGCATATCCGGAATCAATATAGCATATCTTGAATGTGCTGAGAACACAGATATGCGATGTATACAGTCAGTATTTGTCAACATGAAGAGAGGAATAGGATGTCGCACATCTCAAGATATTGAATGAGTTCATATCCGGCCATAGGAAATGTCCATATCCGGCCATAGGAAATGTCCATGTGTGATATTCAGAGTAATTCCAGCATCATACATATCTAAAAGACACGTCTGGATTCCGAATTTGTCTGAATATGGTGCAAATCCACATAACTCAAAATATGCATTGGAAATGGTCTGTATCCTCTAGAATATCAAAAACGTGTGAAGCAAAGATATCCCCTGATATGGACCCTTTTAGCCCAGTGCTTGCAACGTATACATCGAAATTAGAATCATTGCACATTGAGTAAGGCTATGTTTGTTTTAGCAGTAAGCTACAATATTCATTTCAAACTGTCAGATGCTGTAGCTGTCTGCCACACTCTGGTATCCCTTTTGTCCGTGTGTGTGTGTGTGTGTGTGTGTGTCAAAGACATTAGTCCTTCTAAGTGCTATCAAGGCATGCAGCATCCTGCCTCTTCTCGTTTGAATATTCAAAAGTGAATACTCAAAAGCTGCAAAATACAAAAAGTGTCAGACAGTGCATGGTCATGGCAATGAAAGCCTTTTTGTCTCGTCAAGAGTAAACCAATTGAAGACTCTTTTCAATAGACTTTGTGTAGGGCCCTATCTAGCACTGTGAAAGGTTCTTCCATCAGTATAGAGGTATTGTGTCAGTGGTTTTAGGTGTATTGAGGATGTGTCTTGTCCATGACTTAGCTTAGAGAGGTCGATAGCACTTATCCCTGACGGTATTTACCTATTTGTTATTATTTGTAACTTTTCATTCCCTTTTCTTGAGCCTGAAAATACACATTGAAATTGTGTATGGATGAAGTACAAAACAACTAAATGAATGTTTGCTTTATGACATTTGTTTCTTTTTCGGACTTTTTGCTGAACAATATTGTTATATAAGTCATGCCAAAACATGACTGTACTGTAGGAACAAACACATAGCCTATGCAGTGGATAAAGAGCATTGTGACATACCAGGAAACTGATAACACAAAAAAATGAGTGAAATGTGAATTAACCCATAGTAAAGTTCATCCCAATAGGAACTAGCATTACACAGGAGCTATACCTGACCTTTCTGACAGCCAAAAATGTCATTGAAGGTTTAAGGCAAAGAAATCCAGTCATATTTAACCAAGCCTTCAGAATCTTTGACATTTTCTCTGATGTTGCCACTGGATGGCACCCTGAATACTCTGGCTGCATCCCGAATGGTACCCTACTTCCTGTATAGTGCACTACTTCAGATCAGGGCCTATAGGGTTCTATTATACAAAGAATAGATTTTGGACGTACACTCTG